>NW_005054355.1:14967-15195 GCF_000277835.1 Geospiza fortis | reverse complement strand
GATGGAGACTGGGATGGGGAGAGGGATGGGATGAGGACAGCAATGAGGACGGGGACAGGGATGGGGACAAGGATGGGGACAGGGAGGGACAGCAAAGTGGACAGGGATGGGGACAGGCCGCAGCCAGCAGGGGATGGAGTGCGTGGATATCTGTGGGTGTGTGTGGGTATGTGCGGGTGTCTGTGTGTGTGTGTGTGTCTGTGTCTGTGTGTGTGTCTGTGTGGGGGT
>NW_005054355.1:14202-14693 GCF_000277835.1 Geospiza fortis | reverse complement strand
GTGTGTGTGTGTGTGTGTGTGTGTGTGTGTGTGTGTGTGTGTGTCTGTTTGTGGGTGTCTGTGTGTGTGTGTGGCTGTGTGTCCAGCCAGCACAAGGGCCGCGATTCCCCCCTGCCACAGCAGCCCCACCGTGCTCAGCGCTGGGTGAGGATGAGGATGGAGCGGGGAGCGCTTCTGGGACAGCTCCGCGCTGGCTCGGGGCGCTGAGCCTGCAGCACATCCCGGACAGCTCCAGCGTCAGCACGAGCATCCCTGGACAGCTCCATCCAGAGCATCCCTGCACAGCTCCATCCAGAGCATCCCGGGACAGCTCCATCCAGGACATCCCGGGACAGCTCCATCCAGAGCATCCCTGCACAGCTCCATCCAGAACATCCCTGCACAGCTCCATCCAGAGCATCCCGAACAGCTCCATCCAGAACATCCCTGCACAGCTCCATCCAGAGCATCCCGAACAGCTCCATCCAGAACATCCCTGCACAGCTCCATCC
>NW_005054355.1:9444-12829 GCF_000277835.1 Geospiza fortis | reverse complement strand
GACTGGGGTGGCCACCAGCTGCCCCTGGCACCCAGAAATGCTGGCAGCACTCTGAGTGTCAGATCCATTGCATCAAACAAACTCCAGAAGAAGATTAAACAGAGTGGTTCTCCTGCTTGGATGGCACTGACACAAGATCTGGCCCTGCTTGCATATTTCTGTGGAAAACTTGGTTTTTTTAGTGATGGAATCTGATTTCTGTCCAAGGTATTTCTTTGGGCAGCCTCAACGTTTGCTTGCAGGTTTGAAGGGCTGGTTCAGGCTGGAACCATGGCCAGCAGACTCTCAGAACACTTGTCCCCGATGGTTTCTCTCCCTCCTGGATGTTTGGGTGAGTAGCAGGAGCCCTGTTCACCCACCCTGTGCACTCTGAAGGTGTCATGGCCATATAAAATAAATAATATTTCCCACTTTATACACTTTATTCACCCTGAATCTATTCACTTTATTCACTTTTGAATCAGGGTGTTCACCCACCCTGTGCACTCTGAAAATGTCATGGCCATATAAAATAAATAATATTTCCCACTTTATACACTTCAATCATGTTGAATCTATTGGCCCTTCCCTATGAGCAACTTCTCAGGGGGTTTTCGTGGAGTTTGATTGCTGGTTGATTTTTAATTTCCCTCTTTACCACCCTCTTTGCCATCACCCTCTTTGCCACCACTAAGCTGACAAAAATCTTCAGAAATATCCATATTCTCAAATGCCAGAGTCGGAGGGGTTTTAAAACACCTTGTAGGGCATTGTAGCAACCTTAAATCCCAATCTGCACAAAGACGATTGGCAACTAAACTTGGTGAAAATATCAAATGTTTGGTTTTTAATGCAGAACAACCAAAATGCAGAGCTCTCTGTGAAGCACTGCTGTCACTGGGAGGGAAAACTTTGTCGAAAGAGTTTCAGTAGATATTACAGGGAACTTGATGAATTTAATAGCACATAAACCTGTGCCTGAAAAAGAACAAATGGCATTATTTTTTTGGTCCAAGCTACTGTTTCACGGCACATTTGTGAGGTAATGCAACACAATTGTGTCTGATAGGAAGTGAGAATCCTGAATTGCTGGCATGTTCAATGACAGGGAGGCTCAATATCAAAGGAGAGAACACAACAGCAATCTCAAATCCAGTTTTGTTTCCTACCACTGAAATCGGAATGCTGAAAGAAATCAAATTGTTTGTGATTAGTTGTGTTGACAAACTGAGAGGAGGAGAGAGGGAAAGGATGAAGGTGCACTCTTTGAGTGAGTTTCATGAGACACTTCAGTGGGTTCTCCTGCTGTTTCAATGGCCCTGGAGCCAAAACATGTCAGCTTTCTATTTCTGATCTCCCTGGCTCTGCTCAGCCTCACTGGCAGAGGCGCAGCTGAAGCCTCTGAGGTGTGACAGAGCCAGGCTCAGAGTGAGCACTGCCTCCCTCCCTGCTCCAAAGGACACAAAAAACTCCAAAGGACACAAACCAGCCCCAAAAGGACCTCACTCTCTGAAAGGACACAAACCAGCCCCAAAATGGCACAAACCAGCCCCAAAAGGACATCAGCACTCCAAAGGACACAAACCAGCCCCAAAATGACCTAAACCAGCTCCAAAGGGACCTCACTCTCCAAAAGGACACAAACCAACCCCAAAGGGACACAAACCAGCCCCAAAAGGGTCTCACTAACCCAAAAGGACACAAACCAGCTCCAAAAGGAACTCAGTGCTCCAAAAGGACACAAACCAACCCCAAAAGGATGCAAACCAGCCCCAAAAGGACCTCATTCTCTGAAAGGACACAAACCAGCCCCAAAGGGACACAAACCAACCCCAAAAGGATGCAAATCAGCCCCAAAAGGACCTCACTCTCTGAAAGGACACAAACCAGCTCCAAAAGACACAAACCAGCTCCAAAAGGAACTCAGTGCTCCAAAAGAACACAAACCAACCCCAAAAGGACACAAACCAGCCCCAAAAGGACCTCACTCTCTGAAAGGACACAAACCAGCTCCAAAGGAGACAAACCAGCTCCAAAAGGACCTCACAGCCCCAAAAGGACACAAACCAGCCCCAAAATGACTCAAACCAGATTCAAAAGGACCTCAGTGCTCCCAAAGGACACACACCAGCTCCAAAAGGACACAAATCAGCCCTAAAAGGATCTCACTGCTCCAAAAGACACAAACCAGCTCCAAAAGGAACTCACTGCTCCAAAAGACACAAACCAGCCCCAAAAGGACACAAATCAGCCCCAAAGGACACAAACCAGCCCTAAAATGAACTCAGTGCTCCAAAAGGACACAAACCAGCCCCAAAGGACACAAACCAGCCCTAAAATGAACTCAGTGCTCCAAAAGGACACAAACCAACCCAAAAGGACACAAACCGGTCCCTAAAGGACACAAACCAGCCCATCCTCCTCCCCAGCCCAGGCTCTCGCTCCTTTGTCACTGTAGGACACGAAATAACACAACGTGCTCACACCGTTGTTCTTAAGGTGAAAAAAGGGAAGTTTATTTTCTGACTCTGACATTTATAGATTTCCAAAAGTGGCAGTGGGTTGGAGGGTGACAGTGCCACCTCTCCAATGACACTGGACAAACCAACAGCTCATCAAATTTCTCCTCTCCCATAAAGGAATGCAAAACAATGAGTTATTTACAGAAAGCGTGTGAGAAAGTTCGTTACAAGAATGCAAACATCAGAAGGCTTAGAAAATCTTAAAAAATCGGGGTGACACTCCTTTATTGATGAACATCATCAGGGAGCACAATTAACCAGAATTAGCCTTTTGTCAGGTGGTCATTCCCTGAATGATGCTCGTGGTCCTGAGGAAGAAACAGCAAAACTTGAACAGCATCAGACAGACATCTTTTGTGGAAAATTCTTTCCTTAGGATTTTTCCTCCTGAGAAGCTGAGAGGCCTCAGGAACAAAATGTAAACAATGGTTATCTGCTGCTGTGGAATGCAACAGGTGCATCTGTGATTGGTCTCATGTGGTTGTTGCTAATTAATGGCCAATAACAGTCCAGCTGGCTCAGACTCTCTGTCCGAGCCACAAACCTTTGTTATTATTCTTTCTTTTGCTCTTCTTAGCTAGCCTTCTGATGAAATCCTTTCTTCTATTGTTTTAGCATAGTTTTAATGTAATATATATCATAAAATAATAAATCAGCCTTCTGAAACATGGAGTCAGATCCTCGTCTCTTCCCTCAACCTGAGACCCCTGTGAACACCACCACAATCCCTTGTGCTCAGCACTCCATTAAATCTCACCTGCAAACCCCAGGACAGTTTATTTCATGAATCAGCTTTCATTAGTGACCAGAATTTACCCCCGCAAGCTTTGAGCGGGGATGCACTCCTGCTGCAGGAGAGGGGTCTGTACTCTCATGGATAATTC
>NW_005054355.1:0-9434 GCF_000277835.1 Geospiza fortis | reverse complement strand
AAACACATTCTGTGTGTGAGAACATGAGAACAACCTGCAGCAGGAACAGGCAGGTGACATTCCACATGAGTGACAGGTGAGATAAATCATTGCAGGTAAATAAAATATAAAAAATAAAAAAATTACAGCTAAATAAAACTCTCTCTTCCAAAACCTGAAGTTATGACAGCAGAAACAGTTGTCTTTCCCATTTCCTACTAAGAAATTATCTGATTTTTTTGTTCAGTATTTTCTGTCCTTTAATCCTTTAACATTTTCTAAAATTTTATTTTATTTTTGAAATACCTTGATACAAATGCAAACTTCAGACAATTTTAAGCATGCATTTAAAGCTCAGGTACTACTGATACTGTTTTGTAAAGGCTGAAGGCAATCTTGCCAGTATTTCAGAGCACAAGCCACAGAAGTCTAAATAATTAATTTTAAATACAATTTCTTTTAAAAAACTACAACCATTACACATATGGACTGGCAAATTGGATAGATAAAGAGTGTGCCACTCATAAATTTGTGTGACAATATATATAAAAATACATATAAATGGTGTTTACTGGCAATGTGTATCTGGAGGAATGCAGCAATAAATCATAAATCTGCTCTGCCCACATCACCTGCTGCATTTCTTGCTTTTGCACTCTTCTGGGTTTGAGACCACAGCCCTTATTTTCCTCTTAGAAACAGCTGATTTATTTATTTTCCTCTCACTGAGCTGTTCTTCCCCCGTGCTCTGCATTACAGAGGAATCAGAAAATGAGCTGTTGGAGGCACACTCAGCGTTTTGCAGAGCAGTAAATACACAAATCTCTGAACCAAAACTGTTTGCAAACTGCAGGGACCACGGAGGGAGAATCCCACCAACAAAACCTGGCCATTTCTCAGCCTGGAGGAGAGGCAGCACCATAGAAAGCAAAAAAGAGCAGATGTTGAGAGGCACAAAAATAAACTGCACACGAATGTGACACTGGGATGCAATGGAGGCAGCAGAGTAAACAGATTTCTGCCAAGCAGGAAAATATCCATTCCTCATAGGCTCCACTTAAAGGATTGCTGTTCTTGTATCATTTAGGGCTTCACTTGGATATCTGAAGAATAAAAATAACAAGGAATACTGTGAAAATTCTAGAGAAAAGGGATGGGAGATAAAAATGAGCAGAGCTGGGCTCGAGATGCACCAGCTGCACCGGTGTGCTCACACAGCCTGGCATCCTTGGCCTGTCAGAGATGAAGATTTTCCAATCTGAGAAAACCCCACAACAAAATAACATTTTCATCCTCCAGGTAGGAGGTTAAACAGTCCATAAGCATCCCCTGATGATTAAGAAGTCTGCCAGGCAAATCACAGATATTCAATTTAATCAGCACAAAAAGTGGTAGGGTTTGGGGTTTTAACAGTTTTCTTTTGCAAATGTTTTGTTTGCCTTATGAAATTTAGAGTGAAAGTGTCCAAGCATTCAGAATCACATTCTAACTGATGGAATGGATAAATGTGACATCAACTGCAGCACAGTTCTGTACTGCAAAACAAACCCAGCACTGCCTGCTCATAAAAAAGAATAAAGCTCTGTAAACCAGAACTCCAGCTGAAATGCAGCAAACAAAATCTGACACTTAAATCCAGTTTGGTCATCACATTAAAACCGTAATTTTCTTTTAGAATTACTAATCAAATGATTAGGATGAATGCACATTTACCTAATTAATTACCTGCTTTAGTTACCACAAGTTAATTTTGAACACCACATATGTGAAAACCTGATAAGTGTAACACCCAAAAGGAGCAGAGGATTGAAGAAAGCACAGGGCTGAGCAATAAAATTTTAAAAGTTAACATTGTGTGATTCACATTATTTTAATGGGCAGCAAGGCAAAGTGGGAGAGGAATTGCCTTGTTGCCCATGAAAACAATGTGAATTGGACATGCTGTCTTCCAGTGAGTAACCAAAAAAAGTCCTCTTCTCTTTCTGCAGTTACTCAGAGATTGCACAGATTCTCCTTCAGTGAGAATTCAAGCTTGGATGTCCTCACAGGTACCCAGAGTAAGGCCATGAGAGAGGGGACACCCCTTGCCTTGGGGCTGCTGACTTTGGGCTAAATCCTTGATTTAACCTGTGCAAGGGAGTGCACAATAATTGGGGCTGATAACTTTGGGCTAAAACCTTGATTTAATCAGTGCAAGGGAGTGCACAATAATTGGAATTTGTTTGCTGTTAGCAGGTGATTTCCATGCTGTGTTTAACCAGCATAACTCCAGGACCAGCTGAGGGAATTTAGCCCTGTCCCAACTCCTCTGTGTGAATCGTGGATGGAGCGAAGCCCTCTGCCATCCCTTGTGCCCTGGATCACCCCTGTGCCTGCAGCACCATCGATCTGTGACCATCTGAGCTCTGCAGCTGCTTCCTCTGCCCCCTGTTGGGAAGGGTGAAAGTTTGACAAGAAAGTCTCACAGATATGGATGCTTAGCAGAAAGATTTTTAAATGTAGAGTCTGATGAAGGAATAGAGATGGAAGCAAGTTTTGATAGAGAAGAAAAGAATTGCTGAGCCAGTCTCACTGGATAACCAAGGAGGCAAAGGGTGTGTTAGTTAGAAGGCGTTTTTATGGCTTAGAGCAAAGGATAAACCCACCCCAAACAAGAAGATGTTTTTACCAAGCAGAAAGAGAGCACAGGCAAACAAGTCAGCAAAGTTGCAAGTAGAAAAAAGGTCTCAGAATTTTCCACTGCAAGAAAACTGAAAAACAACTTCTAGCTTTGCCTGTAATGTACTGACTTTTAGTGACTGGAGAACAGTAACATGAATATGGTAATTACAGCAGTTATGACAGGCTATAGATAATAGTTAAGGTATAGATTGGTTCTGCTGTATGAAGATGCTCAGCAAAGAAAAGTCTATAATGCATTGTAACCAAACCCAAAGGGTCTCCAGGGCTGCCTGCAGCTGGAGCTGACAGCTGTGGGCACAGCTCTGTCACCCACCACCCTGGGCTGCTGTGACACCTTGGATACAATAAACTGCATTTTGGATACAACAAACTGCATTTTGGAGAGCCCCTGGAGTCCCACATCTCTCATTTTGGCTCTTCCAGCCCCTGATCAGAGAACAGACAATTCCAGAGGCTCCTCATTTCACCAGACAATTGAGAGGCCTCTGCTCCAGCCCAGCTTTGCTGGATTTATCACAGCCTAAGCAATCCTGCAGCAAAGCCTCAAGCACATGTTCCATTCTGCTCTGGGCTGTAGAACCCAACCAATAATCAGCTGGGTATAAAATAAGCAGCTGAGTGCTCCCTAAAAGCTGATTTTCATGATGATCTCAGTTAAAAATATCTGGAAACAGCAACACAAAGCATGGACACCAACCTCCCCAGGTATTTGGGTGTTGGGGCATTACAGTGACACGTTGGGAGCTGAAACCCCACAGCAGTTCATGTTAATGTGCTGTAATTACTCCTAAAACTGTCACACCAGGCTTTAAATGTTATCTGTCTCATTAAGTGCAACACTCAGAGACCAGGAATGAAGGAAAATGGAAAGAAATCTCATTTTCAGTATGTTCTTGGAGATTAATAAGGCTAAAAGGTGCAGGGGCAGGGCAGAACAGCAGGTTTAGGGCCTTAGGAAGATTTGAATGTCTCAGAAAATCAGGAAGATTTCAAAGTTTTGATGTGTTGTGGTTATTTTGTCATATGTTCAAATTAAGGTGATTGTGCTTTAAGCACTTGATTCCTCTGAGCCATTTTAGAATCTGGGGTTTAATCCTGGTTCTTTCACAGATCTGCAAGAGAACAAGAGGCAATCTGAGGCATCTGACACTCAGAAATGCTACAAATTGTGCAATATTCACCTCTCTCTCCTCCTTTACAAAAGTGCTATTCCCATTATTTCCAGCATGAAATCAAATAAAACCAATATTAAATAAAACAAATAATAAATAAAACCAAATAAAATCAAATAAAACTGTATAAAGTACATAAACTAAGTCACATTGTTCCTGCTTACAGGGATTACTAGTACAGAATTCTTAAATAATAAAATAGGTTTTGGATCTCTCCAAACCTTACCCATGTGGGATTTCCCCAGTCAGTCACTGACCTTTGCTGGGCTGTAGTTCCTTCTCAGCTGTTCCCTTTCACACCTTCAGATCTGAACACAGAGCAATTTGCAGTGGCCTGGGATGAAAAACCCACAATTTTTACCTGTCCCTTCACAGAGTAACAGTTACAGCTTGTGAGTGAAAATCAAACCAAGCATGGAGGAAAAACGTGAAATGTCACAGGATGGGAAATTAGAGCTGAGATAAGAGCACTTAAAGGAGATTTTCTCTTAAAACCAGGTCTTAGCACTCATGCAAAATGCATTTATTTGATTTCACTGGTGTTTTCTGTGTTTTAGAACCACAGCAAATAGGCCAAGAAATCATTCTGGCAGCTGGCAGGAGCTCTCCCAGGAGAAGCCTGGGATCAGAGAGGAGCCCCTTCCAAAAGCACCATGCAGGCACTGGATGTGCAGACACAGGGAGTCTTCCACAGCAGGAACCCTAAATGATAATCACCTGTGAGAGAATGTGCAAAAGGAAAGTTTTCAGGGAGATATTTTATTTCAATGCCTAAAATATATATTTCTACAATAAAACCATTTGTCTGTCAAATGCTGGGTGCCCCTGACACAGAGAATGACTGGCATCTGACTCCATTAATTCAGAAGACTGAACAATTGCTTTATTAACGATACTATATTACATCAATATTATATTATAACTATACTAAAGAGATACTGTATTATGCTATACTAAAGAAAAACTTGTGACTGTCTGAGACAAGCAGGACACAGCTTTGACCCAATGGGCCAAGGAATCAAAATAATCCTCAGCAGAACCCAATTGCCAAATCCCTTCAGGTAGACAATCTCCATAACACATTCCACATGTGCCAAACAGGAGCAGAGAATACAGATGAGAATTGTTTTCTCTTCTTCTCTCTGTGCTTCTCCAGGAAATATCCTGTGAGAGAGAATTATGTCTCTCTCTGTTCAGAGAATGTGAATGCCACATTTGCCCAATATGCACATGTCTTAGGGTGCAATGCAAGATGTGGCTGGGGGTGTGTGGTCTATTGCCAGCTCTTGGAACCAGCTGGGGCAGGTATCTTCTGTTCATGGGGCAGTTTTCTTTATCTCTTCCACAAACCCATCCTCCTTCCAGGAGACATTTTCTGTTCATGGGCCAATGAGTGTCCCTGCATGGCTGATAAAATTCCATCATCCCATGGGGAGAAGCTCCGCCCCAGGGGAGGAGCCGAGCATTCCTATCCAGATAGACTCTGAGATTGGGAACAGCGCAGCAGCCTTTTTCCAACTGCATTCCCAGAGGAGCAGCTTTCTTCTCCACTGCATTCCCAGAGGAAGACCAGGCCCATCTAAACCACCACTGGAGCTTCAGAGGAAAACTCCCCCCTTGTGCAGGATCCCTGCTCCAGCAGAAGCGCAGCTGGCACTGCAGGAGGGCTGAGCCCCCATGGCATGGGGCTGTGCCAGCACCCTGACACACAGGGGGCAGGGCATGCTCTGACTCTGGCAGTGCTGGTTTGTATCACTGCATTGTTTATTTTATTTTTCTTTTCTTCCCTCATAAAGAACTGTTACTCCTATTCCCATATCTTTGCCTGAGAGCCCCTTAATTTCAAAATTATAATAATTCAGAGGGAGGGGGTTGACATTTTCCATTTCAGGGAGACTCCTGCCTTCCTCAACAGACACCTGTCTTTTCAAACCAAGACAGCACAACAATTTTAACTTTCTGCTGAGGGCACAGGGTGCTTTTCATGTGATATTTCTTCCCATACACAGATCCATGGATAAATATTAATGGTATATATAAAGCAATGAGACTGACAGGAAAAGTCGGGGCTTACACTTTGCGAGGAATCTTGATTTATCACAGAATTTGGCAAAGTACTTGAAAGTGATTAGCTAACTTTATGTGTCATTAATATGGATTCCTGTGTGAGCCTGTATATTTTTACAGAATATCCTGTGTTTTGATGCCATGTACAGGCAAAATATTCAAATTCAGGGAGAAAAGTCAATAATTCAGCTTAGCTGAGTCACTCTGTTGGAGCAACAGCCCCATCTCAGAGGGGGAAAAAGGGATCAGGGAGCCTCATCCAGGAGCTGAGGGCATCAGCAGCAAGGAAGGGGAGTAAGAACAGCCCCCAAAAATCTGGTATTGTGAGCCCCAAGGTCGTTCATGAATATCTTTATAAACATTCATAACGTGTGCATAAAGTAGAGCTGATGAACTGCTGCAGAGCGGGAGAGGTTAAGTTATAAAAATAGAGCAGTTTGATGCACACTGTCAGGGGTTCAGCCAGTGCTGGGTTTGTGCAGTGAATTAACCCTTAAATCTGCTGGGTCTGTCTCCAGGATCCTTTCCTGGAGGTTCTCTCAGCCCTCAGTTCATTAATGAGGCAGCAGAGATTTGTTTTTTCTCCAGTAATGAGTCTGAAGGCCCACAATTAGCTCTGATTATAGCCCTTGGGGATAAAGGAAAAAACCAGAAAAAATAGGATGATGAATTTGATCAGCTGAGTCACCTGGCTCGAGTGGTGAAAGCTTCCCAGATTTGACAGATCATTTTTACTATATTATTATAGTGTAGAGTATTCATTCACTAGGATAATAACCAATATCTGTGTTTTTAACAGCTGCTTCTCGTGGTTCCTGCCCGTTTTGTGAGAGCTCTACATCTCCGGCAGTGCATTATTTACATTTCAGGTTGTTGCATCACTGTAGTGCTGTGTGGGACATGGATTTGGGGAGAGATTTTAGGGCTTGACAGAAGGCCCACACAGTGTGTATTCATATGTAAACTTTGGGATAAAAAAATCTGACTTAGGAATGCTAGAGAATAAGACAGACATTGTTGAGAGAGAAATAGAGTTTTAAAAGGTTTCAAAGGATAGCCTAGGTACTTTGGAAAAATAGAATTTGAAAGATACATTGCAGTAAGACTCACAAAAAGTTTTAGATGATTAAAGTATTTACAACATAGTGTAGTAAAAAGCTGATAGACTAAGAAACACTTATAGTGTTTGTAATTAAGAAATACTCAGCTTCTGGATAATGTGAATTATAACAACTGATAATGTGATGATGTGAATTATAACATCTGTATTGTCTCATTTTTCTCATGAGACTGAAAATGGAATAAAAGTTTTTAAAACTCCTCTATTTTACAAGTTTTTTAAAGTTCCTCTATTTCCAGGTTAAGGAAAGGGAATTGTCTGGCGGTGCTGCATCATTCTGAGCAGTGAAATGAGCTCATGTGGCAGCTGTGCCACGTCTGGAGCACTTGGAACATTTTAAACACACAAAACCTGCAAAAAGCAGCATCAGAGAGATGGCAAACCCACCAAGGGGCCCCAGGACCTCAGAGCTGTGTGATGTGGAACAGCTCAGCCCTGTAAAACAAACACCTGGCAGGAGCAGACCTCTGTGAGCTGCTTTTGTGTCTCTGCATTTTCCTGAATTCCCCAATCATTTCCAGGGCCACGCATCAAACTCTGACAAAAACAACACAGATCCCAACCCCTCTCTCAGGGTGAAGAAGATTAAACTGTGTGGGGATTTTGGGAAGAAAGTTGCAGATGTGTGGGTGAAAATGCCCTGGTTTTGTTCTTTTAATTGCTGTGTGCTCTGTTGACAGACAGACAGACAGACAGACACAAAGTGCAACACCAAGCTGGGCCAGCACCACAGTGGCTGCTGCTGCACCTGCAATTTCCAATTGGACTTGAATCACAGCTTTGCAAAGATTTTTTGGTGGTTTTTTTTTTTGGGAAGGAGGAAATGACAATACAACAGAAAATCAATATCGATATTAATATTTAACATTAATTTAATTAATTAATACTAATTAAAATTCATTTTATTAATTAAATTTTAATTTTACTCTTTTTAATCGATTTTAATATTTAGACTTAATATAAATCTTTGCAAAGGAAATGCAGTGGAGCAGAGTGAGCATTGCCCACTGTCACTGCTCCCCTGTGCATCATTTGATTTTATATCCACCCACTTCAAATGTGGATATTACTGCTCATGATTTCTGGCAGCACAACCCAGCACCCTTGGGGGGAAAACAAAGCAAGGAAAGACTTAAAAAATAGCACTGCCTTACTGTGTAAAGTCACACTTTGTCATTTGAAAAATCTTTATGGAGTCAAATAACAAATTTTTATCAATGTTTTTGAATTCCATAACAAGGAAAGTTTTGTTGAAAAGGAGACAACAAGGCTTCTTGGGTGATAGGGTGAATCCAACACTTTGAGAGGCCCCTGCCCTACAGTGGCAGATAAATGAAAAGTCACAAGGTCCTGTAGCTACAGAAACAACAGAGGGTGAGGTATGGACAGGTTAAAGCCAGCAAGCTGGGCATTTAATCAATAAATACCACAAAAACCACTAAAATATTCCTAAACATTTTTACGTCAGATGAGGGATTTGCACATTTGAGACAAATTTAAGGCCATAAATGTGGTGAGAGCAGCTTCGGCAGCTGGGTGCTGTTTGAGGCAGGAGTGTAATCTGAGAGGCAGAACCAAGGGACCCTTCCCTGGTCCCAGGATTCGCTGCACCCCAAAAAATCCTGCCAGTTGGGGAGGCCAGGGAGAGCCCTGCAGGACAGCCAAAAACCGCCAATAACTGGGGCAGAGTGTTCAGAAAATCCAAATAATCTGATTATAAAGAGAAATATAAGGCACATCGCAGGAGTCCCATGACATATCAAACCAGCCCACGTTCCACCGGTGCCTGTAGGGAGGGAGAATTATAAGGGGGCACAGTATTCCCCAATGAGTTGCAGCTGGGCCCATTAAGAACAAGTGGCATACACACCTGTAACCAATTAAGAGAAAGTGGCACAACAGCGAGGAGCTGTGAGGAGGGGAGTTTGAAGACTGCAAAATCCAAGGAGACTGCTACAAGGAGAAGGCTGTAGGAGAAGACTGCCAGAATCAGGAGAAGGCTGGACCAGAGAAGGCTGCAGTGAGGACCAGGAGAGTCCCAGAAGAAGACAGTGACTTCCCCTGGAGGGGATGAATAATCCCAGAAGAGCACCGAACCCAGGCGGGTAGACCCCAGGAGAGGGTTGGAGAATCCCTGGAGAGAATGAACTCTGAAGAACCCAGGAGAGGGTTGGAGAATACTAAGAGAATGGACTCGGTAATGCAAATGTTACAATATATTGCTGACATATAGAAGTATTTTTGTATTGTGTATACAGTTATAATGTATTATTGTAATATATATAAATATAGTTGTAAATCTGTTTAATACAACAGGTGCCAGCTTGGGTCTGGGAAACATCCTGAAAATCACCGAATTTTAGGAGCCAGCAGCAGTGGCAACTAGAGCTGGTTTGAGAGAGCCAAGGGACTCC
>NW_005054354.1:4876210-4883476 GCF_000277835.1 Geospiza fortis | reverse complement strand
AGGAAACAGAAGGGTGGAGGTATTTTTTGTTTTGGTTTCTGATTTTTTTATTTTTGGCTTGCAATCCTGTGCCCTTAGCTCCAGCCAAGGGAAAAAAGATGAATTCTATGATCTGGCAATAAAACTGCATAGCAGTACTTTGCTTCTCGGTAATAACTTTCAGGGAGTTTCTCATTAAAACTGAAGTACTGCATTGCACACATGCACAGAGCTCAGTTTAACGGCACAGGCAACAACAGAACATTTCACTCCAACTCCCTTATACCCAGCTTCAGCATGAGGTGTAAATCATGCTTTATTTTTATTAACACTCTGATACCAGAAGGCAAAAGTTATATGTTTAAGCCCATCCCTGTGAGCACTGCTGATATGAACAATGACTTTCCAATATCAGGCAACTATAACTCACTATAGGAACAGTCTGGATAGAATTTAAATTGCAAGAACAGGTTCCAAAGGGGCTGGACACATACACTAGCAAAGGCAGGCATGGCATTTCCTGGGAGACAGCTCTTGGAAATGTGTCTTCTGGTAAGAGAAAGCTGAAACGATTTACTGATGCTTTCAGATACAGTCCCAGACCATTTTCAATATTTGTCCTGGCAAACAGGAGCAGAAGGAGGATGAATAGTGGCAACAAGGAAATGGGATGAAGAAGGAAACAGAAAGTAGAGCAAGAAGTAGAATAAGTGTAATTAAAAATAAGGAGGAAAATATAAATCTTGGTTACTGGGATCAGTAGCAGCCTTAGGAAGAAAGGTAGGTTAATGTAAATGTGACTCTTACTCATCTGCCCCTCCGTTTGAGCTACAGTTATATACTCTATAACAGCTACTTTACAGAAATTATCCCTTTCAGGCAGGGATAAATAAGGCACTTTCTATGCAAGCTGCAGATAAAGGATGATACTGAGACATTATCTTTCATACTGTCCTGAGCAATCTATTATCAGTATCAAATGATACTGAGAGATTGAAAAAATACAGGTAATTTTTTTCAGATTTTTTTAGCCTGGTTTTAAGGCATTGGGTGAATGCAGCCATGTAATTTAGTTGCAGAGGCTTCTTCAGCAATAAAAGTACTATTTAATTACAAATTCCAAGCTCAAATAGCCCTTAGTTACGTATGCTTCATCTTGGACTATTCCAAGGTCACTCAGCCAGCCAGCACAGAGATTGAAAGGGTCTGATCAGACTTTTCTCAGTATTTCACTATGTCTGAAATGAAAACTGCCTTCAAGTCACATCTTACATTTCTTTCTACTCCCTGAATGTGTCTCTCATATTGTGAGACATTACAGAAAATGATGACCAAGAAAATGAGTTTCTACTTTAAATGATGCCTATCCACTTAAATCAGCATGATGCTATTAGAACATCACATGACAGACTCACATTGAGTTAACCTTTTACTATTGCATATTCACTGCTTAATCAGATGAAGAAAAGCCTTGCTAACTCTTGAAAATGTTTTACCATGAGCATTGGCTAATTATCATATATTTACATATATTCAGGAAGCTTCTGGCACACTGCACACGTATTTATCTGTTAGTATGGTAACCGTCTTTTTCATTCACAATTAAAAGGTCTTACAATTTTTCAATTTACTAAAAATCATCTAGCTGGTATAATCTAAAATATCCTTTACTCTCTATATTAAGCCACAGGATTCAAATGATAACAAAGGAAACTTGATGAAATAGATTATATATCCTGGCTAATATTTGTGTGACAGATATTCTTGCTGAGAGCAATCTGTATTTGCAATGCATTCAGGGACAATGCAACCAAGTTTTACTACCTCTCTTGCCTTCCTTGAGGCTTGAACTTGAACTAGTAAAAGGCAGTTACTGAGTGATGCAAGTTGTTTGTCCCTTGAAAGCACACTGCTGGCATTATGGACCATGAAAACAAGCTCCGAAGATGTAGGGCACTCATTCCTTTTCTGAAAGGTTCTCCCCTTTTCATGGCATGATATTCAGAAATTGTCTCGCTCAGAAGACACATCTTAATCCCATAGAGTAAATATCTCTTAGCCATAGCAGCAATAATTAGCAGCACAAGTTAGGAACTAATCTACCGTATGAGAAAACTTTCTGAGAGATTATGATTTTTTTAAAGTTGCCAAAAATGTGCTTATGAATGGCTGCTGCTGCTGACAGTGCAATTCTTCTAATTAGTTTATCCCCAAATTCACTCCTGCCTCAGATCAAACACAGCTCTATTTATCACTCACTATAGATTACTACCCGAGATAACTACCTAGATGTCAACAGGTTTATATTCTGAATAGACACACTAGTTTAATACATCATTAATATAATTAACACAAAAGATCCCAGATGTACATAAGGGAAAGCAAAACCCCTGTATTTTTCACCAGCTGCTCTTTTTTTATTAAAAAAACTTAAAAAACCTCTGCTCTTGTTCACAGCCCTGACTACATCAATATACATGCTTCCAAAGTCTTGTTAGGGTATATTTTGGGTCATACTTTTACATTTATGTGTAAATTTAAAAGGCACATTAGGAATATTTTGTGTCACACTACTACATTTATATGTAAGTTGAGTAGCAAAGGCCATAATTGAACTATCTAGTATTTCAATAGGAAGATATATTTTCCCATTAACAATACAGATGCTTTAGTCAAAGTCATGTTTGCATTACATCAACAGAACATCAAAAATAATTGCCTTTTTGTGCAGCAAAGCACAGAGGTCTCACAGAGGTCTCTAAGTCTGGTATTATAATGAAGGTTTAGAACATAATGGCAGTAATCAAGTTCTATTATAGACTTGAACATGACAAAGACAGAAAAAAATTGCTATAAACTGTAGGCCCCCATAAAACAAAAAATTCAATTTTCCTCATTAACTTCTGCTTACAGCAGGAACCAGAGGAGTAGCCAACGATTTTTAAATTCCTCCAGTGATGGAAAAGTGTACAAAACAGCCAGAGAGACAACCTACCTGGAATGGGAGGATACCTCTGTGGAAGTTAAGAAGAGAGGCTGGCACAATTCCCCATAGTTCTTTGCTTGTCAATGCTAATATGCTGTTGTCAATCGACTGCTGTCCATCCCCCAGTTCCAGAAAGTTCTGCGTTCCCTGTTCCTCCATTGGCTTTCCCTGAGAGACCCCGCCCACTCTGCTCCCCCATTGGTGTATTCCATGTCCCTCCACCTTAACTCCACCCCTGACTCTCTTCCCCATTGGATAATTTGTACCCTGTTCCCGCCTACCTTCCCATAGTTGTATACCCTGGCTCCACTGCTGCTCCTGGTTCTTTGCCCGTGGTTCCCGTGGGCTGAGGTTGTGTTCTTGCTTGCTCCTGTTTCTTTCCTCGCCCTCACCTCACCTGGACCCTTGGATTTTCCCTTAGTAAACCCTGCTGGATCTGCCATGTGTGGGGTCCTCTCGTTTTCTCTGGTGAGGCTTTGGTTACACCATCCGAGCTCAGGCATCTGGTGGGCTGGGGGAGTTGTCAAAGCAGCCTGAAGTGGAGACACTTCAGGTGCTGCAGACACCCCGACAGCACCTGCCTGGGGAAGCTACTCTGGCCACCCACAGAAAAGTTACGTACTAATGATTACTGGCCTTTGCTGTTAATAGTATGTGCTCTACTTACTGACTCGCCTTCTCTAGGTTTAATTTCAAGCATTTGTAGCTTCTGCACATGTCTCTGTGGAACAGAGGTGCATCTGGCTTTATGAGATATTTGTTCCACATGTAGGTATTTAAAAAGGCAGTTGGATCACTGCTTGTGACTTCCTTTTTGATGAATTCCTATGTACACAATCAAGATTTCATTAGTCTCTTAGCCAAATATCGGTATTGGAGCCAAGGTTCAGCTGATTATCACAATTGTCTCAATGTGCCTGTTTTAAAGACATTTCTAATGTGGATAGATCTCTCTATGCCGTAATCAGGTTCTGTATTCTTCCTTCCTAAAGGTGTAATTTTACAGTCAGTTTTATTGAAGGTCAAATTAATTGCTTGCAGCCTGATTTTTCAAATAATTATGGTGATTGGTTTCTTTCTGTAACATATCTTTCTTTCTGTAACATATCCTCACCATTACTTATCATTCTCATTACATGCATGTTCCGTGAACTTTGTCAGCAGCAATTTTTGATTTTCTCCCAGATCAGCAGTACAGTGTGGAATACATGAAGCCAAGGACTAGCCTGATAAAAATCCAACTTAGAGTGGCATATTGAGACATAGCAGTTGCGTTACTCCTAGAGTAGTCCAGGTAGATTGTAGATTCTTGGTGACAATTGCTATAAATCTCGGTGTAAATGCATCACAGAATTCTAAGTTTGCAAATTGTGTTAGCTCTAACTTAAAAAGAAGTAGCAAATTAAATTTTAATATAAATTGTACATCATCCACTTTCAAGTAGTTTTTTGGTTTTGAACAGTTATGACATTATTTGTTTAAAAATTGTAGTTGAGGTCATGCGTCTAACCCCATGCTTACATTGCTGCAGCATTTGTCTCCTTTCAGTGCTCCAGACCCTTCATGCTCCAAGACTTGAAACTCAGGGTGGAGGAGCCTGACCATGTCTCTTAAAGTTACTGGATGCAAATCTTCTAAAGCCAGTAACTGGATAATAAATTTCCTCAGCTAATTCTTAGCATCATTGTGACTGTCTGTCGAACAGACAGGTTGTCAAGTACTCTGAATGTCTCCTGGTGTCTCAGATCTGAGCTATTTATGGCACATGCTTTGTGTTGCAAATCACAATCACTGTCCCCGGGCTGGTCATTACAGTAATCAGTGCAAAATTATACTCAGGAGAAAACCCCCTGCTAATCTCTCCTTTGTTAATCTAGTCACATTTTCTCTCTTTTCCCAATCCTGTGTACCTGTAGAAGAGCAGTGGCTATAATGTGCTAAACCTGTGTCTGTTTCTATTCCCAATTTAAGTGGAAGGAGTTGAAAAAAATCGTTCTTTTAGTCTTTAAGGGTAAACCCACTTATTTTTTGTCATTTTGTTTACATCAAGGGAATTGTGTTCACTGTTGGGCAATTACATTTCTAAAGCCCTATTGAAAAGACCTGAAGTATCCACTACTACTGTCCTTCAGATTTATGATCAGAAGTATGCCTGTCTGTCTAGTGGTATTTTTACTGCAGGAAAAGTTCACATCATTGTTTTGACATCCCTCAGCAACTGTCACTTACGCTTTTATTTGTGTCATTTATGCTTCTATTTGGGTGGTCATACATGTGCTCTGCATGATGGGTGACCTGAATTTCTTTTGCTCCTTTTGTAACCTGGAACTCTTAACAGAAGTTTTAAATACTCCATCTGATCTAAATATGGTACAAACAGCATGACAAAAGATTCCTCTACACAAAACCACAACAGACTCTTAAATTGTCCATTCATTCTTTTTGTCTTTTTGGGTTTTTTAAATTTGTTTTTGAAAACTTAATTGTCTTTTAAAAAAATTTTGACAATGAATAAGAAAAAAATTGTTACCACTATCTCATTTATGTTAACACATAAGTGCAAAAATTAAGTTTCAAGAAAACAACATTTTTTACAGAAGTACCATTAATTGATCGTCACGTGAATACAGGGGCTTTTTTCCCCCCTTGAACTTGCTCTTATCCATGTTGTACTGAGTTCTTCTTGTGTTACTAAAAATAATAGGAAAAATTCTTCATGAGATCAATAAGCCATCTTAGGTCTTAACTAAGTCATTGAAAGACATCTGCCTGATCTCATGGCAGTTGCCAATTTTGGGTTTCTGTGTAGAGGAACAAATTCCTCCAGTTTGCAGTATGTTCAAAAAATCCAAGCTACTCATGGCTGATGAACACTTATGAGGGGACAAGGCTTGTGATATGCTTGGCAACTCCTATTTTGTGAGTCAGATGGCTTTGTTAAAGTGATTTGGAAACCCCGTGTGACAAGCCTCTTGTTTCTTTAACCCTTTGCTAACACCAATGCAATTTCTGTGTCACAGCCCAAGATACACAGAATCCTTGTGGTTTATATTCCATATCAAGCCAGAGCTCATGAGGCTTCTGTATCTTCCTCAGTATAGCAGGAAAACACCTGCTTGAAGAACACTGTCTGTCCCAGTCATAAATAAATTTTTCAGTCTGCTTGAAGCAGAGGCAGAGGATGTCAGGGATCTTGTCACATCTTGTCACTTAAAGCATGTTAGAGTGGTGTTGACTAGAGGTAGCTAAAACAGGGTCAGTCCGATGGGTCAGATGACAGCATTATATGAATAATAATCAGTGTGCTGACACAATGGAAAACATATCCTATTTTACATTCCTCACAGTTCTGGTTTGGGTAGAATATTATTCCATATTTTCATTAATTACTTGGATGATGGAACAAAGAGTGAGTCTATTAGATTTTTAGACATTATCCAGTTTAGAGGGACTGAAAGTATGTTTTGAGACAGTCTAAATGACTTTGAAAAATAGAAGAAATATTTTGGAAAACAAGGATGCAATTTAATAGCCAAGTTTTATACTTCGAGAAGAATAACAACAGCAGGAACGTAGGATGTAAAATTGTTAATCAAGTACTGCAGTCTCAGGTTGAGATACAGTAGTGACTCTCAAACTGGAGAGAAATCAAATAGTTTTGAGACTGCAAAAGAAGTCCAGCATTGTACTTGAATCCAAAGCAGCACTGTCACGTGAAGATTTTCTTACTTAGCTTATCTGGAGTCCTGAATTTCATTTTGGGCACGCAGTTCAAGCATAGCCTGCTAGGATAAATGCTGGAGGAGAACAAGGTGAATATTTATAGCTCTTGGATATGTAACTCACTGACAAGCAACAGAATCACAGAAACATTTGGGTTGGAAAACACCTCTGAGATTATGGAATACAGTGCAGCACTGCCAAGCCCACACTAAGCCATGTCCCTAAGTGCCACATCTACACATCTTTTAAATTCCTTCAGGGACAGTGACTCCACCACTTCCCTGGATAGTTTGTTCCAATGCTTAACAATGCTTTGAGTGAAAACATTTTCCTAATATCCAATCTAAGCCTCCCCTGGTGCAACTTGAGGCCATTTCCTCTTGTCCCATTCCTTTTTACTTGTGAAAGAAGACCAACCCCCACCTATTTACACCCTCCTTTCAGGTAGTTGTAGAAAGGAATAAGGTGTCCCCTGACCTGTTTTTACTCCAGGCTGAACATCCCCACTTCCCTTAGGTGCTCCTCATCAGACTCCTCATAAATAGTGGCTGAACCAGCCGCACTTGATGTTTTTCTCA
>NW_005054354.1:4873035-4876200 GCF_000277835.1 Geospiza fortis | reverse complement strand
CCTGCTGAGAAACAAATTCAGTTTTATAGGTGAGGCCATGAACATACCATCCAAATAAAAGGATTTTTTAGGTGCTGGAACTACCCTGAATATTCATGCATGCAGACTGTGCACATCTGCATTGTGTGTTAACCCTGGCTTGGGCATAGTACAGTTACTTTGATTAGCAGATTTCCTTTCTGTGCTGCAGGTCCTGGTTCAAAACTAGGAACCCTGTAGGTGGAAAAGTCATTTGGATTTGAAATATCTTTGTATCATTTAATGGTTTGTGCTGGGAGGAACTTTATAGTTCATCTAATTTCAACACCCTGCCACAGACAGGGACACCTTCCACTATCCCAGGCTGCTCCAAGCCTCGTCCAACCTGGCCTTGAGCATTTCCAGGGAACAGGCCATTCATAGCTTCTGTGGGCAACCTGTTCCAGTGTCTCACCAGCCTCTCAGTAAACAATTTCATCCTAATATCTAATCTAAACCTACTTTATGTCAGTTTAAAGCCATTGCTCCTTGTCCTGTCCCTACAAGCCTGCATGCCCACATATATCAAGAGGCATTTTCTCTACTGGGGAGTGGTAAAGGCTGCTCAACACAGAGAGTTCATGTTTTATGTTTTCAAAGTTCTCTATAGCAGTGCAGTGTCTTTGTTCTTGGTATAAATGTAAGAGGGCTCAAAGAATATGGTTTGCTTTGGTGGTGACCAGTTTACATACACTATGATCCTCTTTAAGAATCCATCTGGTTTTCTCTAGAAAGTTTACAAAAAGTATTTTAAAATACATAGCACATGAATATTCCATTTTTCATGGATTCAGCACTTTGAATTTGTCTTTTTTTTCTTTTATAATATAGATTATCTTAATTGTTTTTAATGCACTTTGAAACCAGCATTGCTCTGACTTTTTGACTCAAGTAACATCATCTTACTATTATTTGAATTCTTGGCATTTTTTTCTTAATGATAAGAATGTTCTTTTTAAAATCAACACATTTCTGACCAGATTAGAACAAAGGAAGTGCTGGCTCCGATGACACTTTAATGTATAGAATAAATATAATGCTTGAAAAGATAATTTTTTCCTTGTATAGTAGTCTTGTGATTGAAGCAAGATTATTTTATTTTTATGCTCCATTACAAGGTAATTTAAAATGTTACATTTATTTAATGAGTAAAGCAATACAAGTGTTTTGGCAGGACAATGTTTTTAGTGTACCAAAATCTATTTTTTTATTTCAAGCAGTAAGACTCATCACCAGAAATATTTTGTTCTTGCTCACAATATAGTAAATATTTAATTTTTCATTGTCACTGCTGTGCACAGTTTTTTCTTTAGCTCTTTCCTTACAGTGTGACATGACTAACTACTCTTGCCATTATGTTCTCATTTACTAATGTCATCGTGAAGCAGTAGCTTGTTGTCTTCATAATGAGATCAGTGCCTGGAAAAAACAAAGCAGAGTAATCATGCATCATATTTACCATAACTGACATGTTATATAAGGGGAGACCTTGTTACAGCCTTCCAGTACTTGAGAGAGCCTATAAGAAAGATGAGGACAGAATTTTTAGTGGAGTCTATTGCTATAGGATGAGGGATAATGGTTCTAAATGTAAAGAGGGTTGAGTCAGACTAGATATAAGGAAGACATTTTTGCAGTGAGCATAGTGGTGCATTGGAACAGGTTTCCCACAGGAGTGATGAATGCCCCATCCCTGGAAATATGCAGTCAGGTTGGATGGGATTCTGAGCAAGCTGATCTAGTGGAAGCTGTCTCTGCTCATTGCAGGTGTGTGGGACTGGGTGACCTTTCAAGATCCCTTCCAAACAAACTCTTCTATGATTCTATGCTGTGCCTAGAGAAGAATAAAATATCATGGATCAGAAGCATTCAATAATGAATAAGAGAACTTCAGAAGCAAAGAAAAACAACGTAACAGTCTCATAACACGAGACAGGTTTGGCACCAGGTCAGTAAGGGCTGGCCTGGGTACACCTCTGTAGAGGATGTAAATTAGGGTGGCTGAGCTGAGATGAATAGAGTTTATGCAGATGTACAATTTAGCTCATAAAACAGAAAACAAGCATTGAGGGGAAGGAAATTTGAAACAGAACAAAAGGTTGACAGAACCATTGGGAAGTGTTTTCTGATGGTGCCCTCTCAATACAATAGCAGAGATGTAGGGCCGCTCTGCTCTCTGCCATGAACCTCAACAATGTGGTGAGTGGGGCTGGTTAAAGAAAAGTAGCAAACAAAGCAAAGGTTAATTACCAACACTATATGACCTGTAAACTGAACAAAAAAGGAATTAGGATTATTATCAATCCTTGATTTGAATTCTTCAGATATTCCTACCCCTTTGTACCTGGCAGCATTGGGTTGTATGTGCAGCTGGCATGTTATATACACAATCTGCCATTTTCTTCTTCCTCGTAGGACATGCCATTTGCTCAGTGCATGGCTGCTGGGATTTACACTGCTTTCAAAAGTTACTTAAACAGTTACCTTGTTCTTTGAGAATTTTAATAATGTCTGGAATTTTCAAGGGGGCAATATTGTTTTTAAATTCTATACTGTCCAATCTAGCATATGAGGGGCAAAAAAATTATCTTAAATGTCAATTTCAAAAATTCAGTATCCAAATAGCTGCTAGGGTTTCTTCATGCTGATTACATGGTGTTTTCTTTGCTTAAATCGTCTCCAAAAATGCTGTGAAGCATTCTTTTCTGAATATGTCAGTGTCGTTTGTGTTAGTTCATAAAAAGTGCTTGATTCACTTGAACCAAAAAATAACTCCTATTCCCTTATACCTTAACATTTTCTCAATCTAAAGAAAAGGAGATCAGCAATGCAAAGGTCTGCGTCTGTTTTAGTTTGCATAATAGAGTGCCCTGTACAGAAGGAAACAGAATTCATGGTTTTGTTTGTCACATAACAATGAAGCTGCATGGGAGGACATTGCTGAAACTTCCATGCAATGCATCAGCTGGCCTGAATGTTTTTGAATGTTTTTCATGAGTAAGAACTGGAAATGGAGAACTTACTTGTCATTCACACTTAGCAGGAAATAGTAAAAATAGTCAGTTTTTCTATAAAGATATCATGATGCTGTCATGGAGTTAAATATTACAAAATAAGCTCGAAGATGAAGGCTCAAAGTGAATTCTT
>NW_005054354.1:4828839-4872991 GCF_000277835.1 Geospiza fortis | reverse complement strand
TTTTTTTTTCATTTCCTCAGAGTGTCTCTGTTCAAACCCTGTTCTGTGCTCCATATGACATTGAGTACATGAGGAAAAAAACCTACACAGCAGCTGCATTAGCAGTGCAGGTGCACAAACTTGATTCTCTATTTCCTTCAAGTAATTCCTTCTCCTAGTCTTGATATCAGTTCTGGTTTATTGTGAGCTGAAGAAGTCTCTTCTGGCTGAAAATCTATATGATGAAAGTACAACAGTGCCAACACATTATATGTACCCAGCTGCTCAGTGGGATCTCTGAGATGAAACAGAAGAGGAGACCTCATCCCCAGGTCTGACAGTACAGGGAAAATAGTTCTTCTCTTTTCTAGTAGGTAATGGCAATTATCATCATAACAGTGACATGGGAGAGGGATGGAGCTCACAATCCCACTGTAAAATTAAATATAGCTTATGAAAAGGAGCAAATAACCTCCACAGCACTGTAGGAGGAAATAATGAGCTTTTGCCTCACCCTTCTATATGGAACAAGCAGCCAGGTAATCATACTTTGCAGGTTTAGAAGGAGAGAAAAAATATTGTTACAGCAAGAGTTTGGATTTTTCTTGTCTGAAGAGTGCTTCCAAATCTCTGATGTTACAGGCAGCTGGGAGTTTTACAAGCTGTTCTGACATATAAATTGTTATTGTGCACAAATATTTGCACAGTGTTGTACATACCTTGATGATGGATGAATTAATTAATTAATCATTGAATAAAAATTACAGTATTGTTAATAACAGCAGCAGTAACAATACTTAAAAGTAAAAATCTTGGCTTCTTGTCCAGGAAACTAAGAGCATTAGGAGGATATCTGTTTGCACAAAATGTAGTGATAGAAATGAACATGAAATCAAAGCTCAGCAGAGAAATAAACCATAAGGGCAGACTGGGTGAGATGCCTGGCCAGCTGGACAACATTTACATTCCAAGCAGCATTCCCATGATTTACTCTGAGCACATGGTGAGGTCATGACTAGCAAATAACTCCAGAGCAGATTCACATCTTTATGCCTGAAGAGAAAACCGAAGGACAAAAGGACTAAAAACTGATCATTTAAAGACATGTTTTAATATTTCACAGAAGTACATAACTACTTCCATCCACAAGGATTTTCAAAATCTTTCTATAGAGAAATAATTTTCTCCTTCATTGACTTCACAAAGATATTTGATATGGTGGGATGAAACCGAAGATAAATTTCCCATAACATCTAGATAAATTTTCATGTAAGCTTTATCACAATAAAAATATTTGTCAAAGCTGAAGGCAGAATACTGGAGTGCTTTGTCATTATAAAAGACATAAAACAAGGACATATATTATGGTGCTTGATTTTTATCTAGTTTTTATTTATTTTGTCTCATTTTTTTAACAGATAGGAAAGAAACTAGAGCAGGTTAAATAAGGAATGTCAGAAAATTCCAACATTTATAGACTCAAATTTCTCAATTAATATGCAGATTGTACACTGTTGACTGAATAATGGATTTATCTCCACAGCTGCTTGTTATCAACTTAATCCTAAATCACAAATTCCATTCAGTCTTCTGTGCTTTTTCCATGTTCTGCTAAGGGTCCTTTTTTAATATCCCTCAAACATGCTTAAATTATTGACTCCTTCAGTGTCCTTCATACCTGATTACATGTATAAGACAAGTTGTCTGCCTTCTTTTAATTGACTCAGTACTGGCACTCACAGCAAAATAAAGTTGGTGCCTATATAATTTGCCCCAGAATTCTGATTATTTCCCCCAGTATTCTGATTTCTGACAAATTCAGAATTCTGATGAGCTTTCTACTTTTCCAGATCCATTTGGTATATTTGTTGTGTCTGATGTCCTTCAAACAATCTGATAATATGAAATAACATAAATCATTAAGTCTCATCTTACATGCAAAATATTATTTTTGTTTCTTATTCAGACTCCTCCTATTACTCCAGAATCATCAGGGTTTTCTGTCATTTTTTGGTCATTGTTTTATCTGAAGTATACTAACATGAGCTCTCCCTTTGATGTATCTTATTTTTTTGTTTATGTATAGTCTTTCAACCATATTCCTCAGGTGATAAAACAGACAAAATCATATATTCTGTGAACCTCAGACTACTAAAGAACTTGCTTCCTACCTTAGGGCATTGCTTAAGTCTCCCAGGGCTTTGCTTATTAACTTTGTTAAGATAAAAAAATGTGATCATTGTCCATATAGAAAAACAAGTTAGATTCAGACAGTGGCTAGGAAATAACTCAGGTGAAGACAGCTGAAAATTTATTGAGAAAGAAAAGATTCAAAGAGCAGGAAAACACCCCCTATTACTTGTTGAAATGAACAGAGATAAAAAGAGAGAAGCCTAGCAGGTGAATCTAGGCTGAAATACAAATCCAGTAGTTGAGCTTTAACAGTTTTACAACCCACAAAATAGCTTTGTCTCTTTAGTAATCATAAAGCCAATGTCTACAGTTTGTGACAAATCTAGAAGATGACAACTACCGTGATACACTATGTGAGAGTTTATTATCAGTGCCAAGGAAAAGAGAAAAATGCTGTTCTCACAGTCACTGAAATGGTACATTGCAGTGTCATGTCTTGTCTGGGGACATCACAAACACACAATATATAAAAAGTGCTGAAAGAGCAGGGCTACATAAATTGTGCTGCAGTCTTAAAATGTAACAAATAAAGATATATTTTATATAGATATATGAAGTGTTAGAAATTAAATGTTGAGGCAATCTAGTTGTGAAAAAAACCACAGCAATATCTTTATGATTTTCCTAGTTCCATTTTTTATCCCTAGTATCTGGAGACTTGCTGCCTAAGAGGCAATGCTATTAAAGTGGACAATTAAGTCTCATTCAATTGCTGTAGTCATTACAGATTTGGAGCACCACTCCACTTATTAACATTCAGGTTTCATTAATCCAGATTTTTGTAATGGATGAAGTGAGGTGTTATTATTATTTTTGCAAATTACCTTATTCCTTATGTTTTCCAACTGCATATTGTAGACAGATGGAAAGTTCTTACTTTGTGCATAGTGGCAAAGACAGACATCAACACTGAAGTTCAACTCATCTTCAAGCTGTTCTGCTCATAACCACCCACACTACTCCTAATCACACACTTAACCTGAGGTGCAGCTCCTTGTCCAGCCCAGGGGTTGATGAGAATCACCACATATAACATTCAGGTAATATAAATTTGCGTTGTTTCAGTCTTGGGTTCCTGGGGGCAAAGGGCTGGGGAATCTGTTCCAGTAGGGTCAGAGTCCCCTGATGACTTTCGCAGGAGCTGGCTGAGCAGCCCCTGCCCCCGAGGTGCTGCTGAAAGCCTGTCCCTCACCTGTGCAGGATCACAGTGACCTACTGTCGCCTCTGCCATCCACAGTCATGTGACAAAGGCCTTAAGGCTCATTTTTAGGGCAAAGGCAGAAAAATCTTCCAGCCACCATCAGCCTGATGTGTTCAGAATTTCTTCCTGTGCCTGTAGCTGTTGATGAGCATGTTCTGGGCTCTTGTATTCAAATGTTTGGTGGAATAAGTCAAAGGGGGAGCACATCAGCTGTCCTGGCTGCTTGCCAATGGCCCAGCTCCCAGGATATCAGAAACTAAATTTAAACCCTTCCTAGTGTCTGCATCACAGTAGCTGCAATACAAAAACCTACCCCAAAGGTGCAGAGTGTCCTGATGGGGATACCCAGGGAATATTTTTTTTCTCATTCCTAGGCTGAGTCTAACCAAACTTACAGCTGTAAACACAGTGTAGCATTCTCTCCATAATGACATTCAACAAACACCTTTTTTTTAAACTCTTTTGATTTAAGTCGTCTTCCATTTGCTAATTATAATTAATGAGGTGCCTCTGAAACAACTGTGATGGAACATGAGCATATTAGGATTAGTTTGCTACTGCAATTGAACCATCTTCAATTTTTCTATCTTACTGTCTTTACCTTTCACACATAATAAAATACCAAAAGTCCTTCCTCAAGTAAACACCAGAATATTAAGTTTCTCTAATATTCTGCAATACTCAAGTGTGCTGCACTGAAAAATAGCTGCATTAATTCTAAATGTTTATATTGTATTTTCTATATTGAATTATTAAAATGGCACATTAATTATTTATGTGCAGCATTGATGTACTTCCTAGTAAGACAATGTATGAAATAGAGCTGTCAAATATAAAAGAAGGGAAAAATGTTAATATTTGCAGCAGAGGACTCCCTCCTCATTTCAGACTGAAAAGTTTTTTGTTACATTATCCATCACAAGTTGTCAAAAAGTGTTTTCCACTGAGATGTGTAGTTATAGGGACATCCAGATGATTGCTGTCTTTTAACATTCACAGAAATAGGGATCAAAGAAATGCATCTACTCTAGATTCAAAAGAAATAATTGAAAATTTTGGATCTGATGGGCAAGTGACAGAATATTGGAGAGGTTTATGGATTAATTTAGATGTAAAAGGTCCTGAAGAAAAGGAGGGGAGGAAAGCAGAATCACCATTCCTTAGAGAAAGGTTCATTTGACTGAATTTCATGCTGATTCCCTACAGAACAGAGCTATGATGTTCTGAATATGAGGTTGTTGTCTGATCTCTGGACCATGTCAAGTATTTCAATTTTTTTGGGTTTTTTGCTAAATTAGAGCAAGTTAAATTATAAGAAGAATTATGTGTCTGATTATCTAAAAAATCAGTGTTCTATCTCCTTTGAACTGTAATGTATCCTAATGTGTAAGATTGAAGGAAATAATGAATTCTTTATACAACCAAAGAGAAAGAAACTTATTTATGAAATAAATATTTTGCTTTTCTGCATCATGTGACATAACAGTGATTTCTGAAGGCACGTTCTAAGCTTCATTAATGGAATATATTTGCTCTTTGTCTATAAGTTTTAGACATAACAGTTCTACCTTTGCTCTAAGCATTTAAGGCAAAACCTTTCCACAACATACCACATTGTTAAATTAATCTCCACAGCCACTGAAGGCAATGGAATAATGGATTCCACTTTATATTGACTATTGGTAACACTGGGTTTTATCAACAATAAGAATTATATATCCAAATAGTGCAAATTGAGTAAAGTTACAGGAAAAAATAAAGTGCCTCATTATGCCTATAAAGCATTTAAAAACTGATCAACTCCCCTGAAGTCTCAAAAACTGCATTTCCAGAAATTGGAGATATTAATACCAGTCAATATGTGCAAGCTGAGACCAGCTAAGAACAGCAACTCTTTTAGCTCAGAGGTCAGCCCTAAAGAGAATTCTATATTTATTAGAAAGTGATGTGCAATATAGGTATATGAAAAAGAAATATTTGTTGTTCCCTGAATATTATTAAGACATCAATTATTTAAAATATGTTAATTTTTCTCATTCCTCTGGATGAGGATCTATGGTCTGCTGCATGAATCTTTTTAATAAAAGATTGTAGCATTTTTCCAGTTTAGTTTCTAATTTAAACAGGTTTGCCATGCACTGTGCAGCTGATTAGGTGTTCCATCTACTATTTGAGGTTGCTATAGCTTTAATATGATTCTTAGGTAGGTCCTTCACCTACCTAATCTACTGTGAAGTAATCTATTATTATGAAAATTCATTAGAATTGCACTACATTATGCTTTTATTCATGAGCAAAGTGTGGTAAAATAGGAAAAACACATTCTTTGGATTTGATACAACTTGCAACAGAATCACCAGTCCATGAACATCAATTGTAGAGGATGAAACATCTTCTAAGACATTGGTTTCATCCAGATAGGGCAGAGGAAATGAAAGGAATGTTTTTTACAACCCATTCCCTTACCCTCTGTTCTACTAAATCCTAAAAATTTTGGAGGGAAGAATTAGAGCTTGAATATTTCATAAGTAGTACAGGGTAATATATTTTAAGAAGAAATTTAACCTGTGAACATAATTCTTAAAAGATCTTGTGCTGTAACAGCTGAAGAATGCTGTAACACTACTGATTAGATGGAAGTTTCACTGAAGATTAATATTCCTTTGGGTTACTTGAGCCCATTCAAAGTGCATATTCTATCAAAAAAACCTGTTGTGTTTTATGTACATAAAATGTTAAGAACAAAATATCCTTGCAAGTCAAATTCACAAAACATTTCTGCAGTCTCAGATTTGTGCAGTAATGAACAGATTTCTTAGTCTAGAAAGGAAAGTTTAAATTTGGCACATCATTACAGAACATTTTAGCAAGGCAACTCGACTCCTTTTTTAGAATGGGAAAGGTCAGTTCCCTGAGGAATTGTCCATTTTGTCATTTCAGTTACAATAACTTTGCTTTCAAATTGAGAAGTATTCTTTAAATCTTCAGGCCATAAAAATATCTTGGACTGTTAGAGCAGATAAAGCAGATAATATTGGGAATCTGCTGAGGCACAGTGGCTTCTGGATTCTATGGATTTTTTTTGACAGTACTAATTCTTATATTCCTGTAGACTTACCATTTCATCCTGCCTCATCTTTTCTAATTTTCCTATTAGCAGTTGTTAAATGGATATTAATTGTAAGCACATAGAAATCACTTAAAATTCCAAGGTCTCCATAAACATTTTAGGGACTACGCCCCTACAATCAGGGCCTTAGGAACAAGAGGGAGAGCTGCTAGAGCAAGCCAGCTGTCTGCATGGTCTGTGAAAGGACTTGGAGGTCACAAGGACAGAAATCTGAAATATGCAATGCAAGATTTGCTTATTATCCCTGAAAAGCAAACTGAGAATGGAAAATTTCCCTTTCTCATTTCTGTGCTCCTCTAGTCAAATTGTTAGCTATGGAAAGCAACAACAGGAATTTAGCTTTACAAACCAGGCAAGCTGATTTATTTCCATTTTCTTTTAAGACAAAATTTTATTAAAAAGAATTATAATAGGGAAGAATATGGAGGAGAATTTCTAAAAATCTACATTTCATTTAGGGGTTAAAATCCCATTAAGCGGAAAATTCAGTAAGTCAATCTGATTCTGATTCTTTCCCCACTCCCCATCAACAAAAAATAATTGATCAGCTATTTATTCCTGAGAATTTTCATTTTTTTGTTCTGTGGCTCTCTGACATGTTCAGTAAGTGAATGCTTGAAATTATTGCCTTGGAGTTTTCCCTATGGTGAAATAGGCCATTAAGTTTCAAATCAATGTGGATGATTGCAATGTGAAACTAACAATTTTCTTGAAATTAATACTGGAAATGAGATGCTATGGTGAAGAAGTAAAATCAAAATTCATTTTTAGACACATTCCCACTATTTCCCCAGAACTTAGATAATTAACCTATACAAGCATCTAACCACATTTTTGATTTTTCACTCAATGCTCATTTTCTAAAACTCACTAAACTCAATGAAAAGATCTTTGGAACTCTCATCCTAATGCAAGTATTTTTCCATAGGATCACTTCACTCAGATTTATAATACCCAAAAGCCCTAAGAAATCCCTTGGAAAGAGGATGGTTTTTGATGAAGAATCGTGTGGTGTAAGCTCTGACCAAGACTACCTGTGTCAGTGCCTCAGCAGCATAAGCAATTCCCACAGAAAGTGCTGAAATCTCTTTTTAATTTCTATGGCTGGAGCTTATTTCAATCTAGGGCAAGAAGAAATAGGGGTTCAGTCATCACAGAGGGCATATGGCTTCTCCAAATAGAACATATGCAGGTTCAGTAAGACAACTCATTAAAAGAGACAGTTAGAAACTGTATTTATCTTGAAGAGCCTGCAATCTAAGCAGCCAAGTCTGTGAATGGGTAGATAAATACAGGTACAGAGCAGTCAAATGGCTTTATCAAGGTTAGTGAGAGCTGAAATAAGAAATCAAAGTACCTTTAATTCCAACCAAAGCATTTCAGATCTACTAAAGGATGTGCATGGCATATGACTTGAACGAAGTTTTAAAATGTATCACAAAAGAGATACTTGCTCACGAAAAATATCTCATGTTGTAGCCAGGCTGCAAACAAATGCAGCTTTTTCATGGAAAGACTACTTTTTCCTGCCTCTTGAAAAAGAAATGAAGAGGCAGAAATCAAATTGAATTTTGATGAACAACTGGAAAATCTTGTCTGCTGTTCCAGCATATTTTGCTGGTGTAGAACAAAGAAAAATAATAATAAAAAGAAGTGCAGCAAATGAAATATATATAGATTAGCTAATTTGGATTTATTGAACCTTACTCCTTTATTGAAACATAAAATGTCTGGTTTAATGGAGGAGAATGTGAGGGACAGAGATTCACAGAGACTAATAGAATACTTTAACACAACTTTTCTTCAGTGATGTGTCTGGACACGTACTTGCTTTCTCTGACACAGCTCTGGTCATTTTTTTCTTTTTTCTTTTCCTGTCCCAAAGACCATATTGGATCAGAATATACCACATATCTGCAACACATAAAACATACTATTAAATTTCCAGAATTACACTTTCCAAACCTTATTATTTCTTATTAATGTCTTGTAAAATTACTTTTGGGGGTGGGGCTGTCAGTTATTTTAACAGGTGCAACACAAAGCTCAGGAACCGAAGCAATAGCACATCATAAGCAGCCTGATCATGAAGAAATGACAGCTTCCTGCAGCAGGAGGCTATGAGACAGAAAGATCTGAGCCGTTTCAAAGTGCCGTTATTGAGAACAGCAATAAGGCAGAGGGGACCACATCCCTGAGGTGCTGCCTCAGCAAGTGCAGCGCCAGGGGCAGCTGATGCTGCTGCCAGCAGCTCCTCACATGCTATGAGTGGGAACAGCAGCAAGTGCACAAGTATGAGAATAGGTCAGAAAGGCCGAAAAAATCTGATGTAGGAGGGCACACTTGAATGACACAAAATGACTTTTTCTACTATAACCAGTGCAATACGCAAAGAGCAAATTATTCCTCTGAACCTGTGATATATGGTGTGATACAGTTCCAACAACACATGGTAACACTTGAACACCTTTCAAATCCCTTGGTTTTAGTTTTTGATTTTTTTTCAACTCATAGCATGAGATTTCTTACATTTTTTGGACAATAAGACAAATTTACTAACAAAATTCACTTACAAAATTTTGCAACAACAAGAAAGGAGAAGACAACTGCTGTATTTCTGATGTTAGCAGCACCACTATTTTGTGAGGATCAGAAGGTTTTCCCCTTTTGAGAACACAGGAAAGGTGAGCAGTGAGCATTCTGCAGTCCTGAGTAACTCAAGATGAACTGTTTGATGTTATGTGCAAAGCACAAGCAAAAACTCTTGAGGCATAAACATTTAGTTATGAGGTCAATTTTTTTTTTGCAGTTTACACAATGAAAATGAAGTTTTCATTTGCTTGAACAATTACCTTTTAATATTATACATCCAGCAAGGATATCTTGAAAAGATAGAGGAGCAGAAAGGTATTCATGCTAACTTGGGATCTCTGCAATAATTAAATCTGAACTAGTAGCCAGCCCCACCTCTCTAGTTAATGGAGAGAAATAGGCACTTTGAATGTCCAATATTTTGGACAACTATCCTAGGAAGGCATGATCATGCCTTAGAAACATTCATTTTTCCTTGAGCCTTCTAAACTGTAAATCTCTTGAGATAAGGATCTTTTATATGAGTTTGTGGCTCCAAATGACATAAGACATTGACATATAATGCCTGGTTTCAGTCCCAAGAAAGAACAGCCTATGAACAAGTTTAAAGAAGAGGTAAAGGACAATCATTTAGAGTAATTCTGAGCACCATCAGAAGACTTAGAATGGGAGATCGATGCAAATGGCACAAAGATAGGATGAGAGCTTTGTGGATCATTGACTTTTGTGACCTTGGTCCACAAACCTATGTATTAAGAACTGATAGAATAAATCAGCCTGGCTAAGTACAGTGTCTTTGTCACTGGATGAAATATTCCCTCGCAAATCTTCATAGCCTTCTGCAAACTTTAAACTTTATATCTCTGAGGTAAATTATTAGCTCCACTGTCAGTGTTTCCCAGCTAATGCAATGGAAATGAGGAACAGCTTTACCAACAATGAGTAACAACCCTACATTAGGAATAAGAAATAGCATGGGAGTCTTCTTAGCAGGTCTGATTCCAGTTCCATTATGATTACTACAGTAATTTTCCAGTTAATTAATCTAATACACTGCAATCCTGACATTCAAATTGCTCATGCTTTCACAAAACACTTTTCTTTGATGCATTGACCCACTGCATTAAAGTAATAAGCAAATTGTTTAAGAACATCAAGTGAAAATAATTTGAACCATTTTCTTTCTTATTTTTTCAAAAGGATCATCTACAGCACATAATAGCCTGCTCCAGCCTCCCATGAATTTCATAGAAAGACTCAAATTCATTTGAATGAGGTCTGACACAGTCCTGTAATTCTACTAATTTAAACCAACTATAAACGAGTCCCCTGGTTTTTAAAATACATGACACAATATTGCCAGGAATGAGCATGTGTTCCACAGTATTTTATTTTTCTTTTATTACTGACTTGACATCTTTTCTTATTCCCACCAACTACCTAGAAGAGGTGAAGAATAAAAAATATTACCCAAAGAAAATATAAAATCCTATATTCAGAGTCTTGACCATGCTCCCAAATTTAGGAGGTGGCTGTTTGCCAAGCCAAACTCTCCTCCAGAGCTGGTGAGTGACAGTGCTCTGCAGAGGGTGATGGTTGCTGCTCCCAGCCAAGCAGCACCAAAGGAGCCACCAGTTCTGTCTCAGCTCACCCCTAACTGGAGGTGAGAGCAAACTGATGCTGCTGTGTGTGTGCAGTGAGAGAGCTGAGAGCAGGAGCATGCCTGACATCACTTGCTGAAAGGGAAAGTGATGCAGAAAACCACTTTTCAGCTAAATCCTCAGCTGATATAAACCAGCCTGGCTCCACTGAGGTCAGCTGATGTCCCACCAGTGGGTATGAGCTGCCGGTGTGGCCCACTGTCCCTGCACATGGGATGGGCTCACATTCAGGCTGTGCTGCTGCCGGAGTCACACAGCCACAAGTGCTTCACAGCTCCACTTTGCCCTTGGGTCCCAGCTGGCATCACTGCAAGAATGCAAAGTAATTCTTGTTTGCTCACAGCTTCACTGCTCCTACCTGTAGTTACTCACCTAAAAACTGAAAGATATTCTGGTTTTTATACATCCATTCAGATGCAAACTTACATGGACATTCTTCTGGGAAGCAACAATCCATATTTATCAGCAGCGAAGGCAGGAAAAGTGGCAAATTGTACAGCATTTGATACATCCACTTCAGCTGCTCTTAGCCCTTCAGTAGTTTATTTGACAAAGAACTGTCAAGGAAGTACTCCAGAGCTGGTGAAGAGCACAATTGCTACCTTGCCTTGTGTGCACTGCAGATATTGTGCAGCATTCTGTAGGGCTTTGCTCTCTCTCATCCCCAGGAAGGATAGACGCAGTGGAGGTCCTGGCAGCAGTGCGTTGTCTCAGGCTCACATTTATTTGATAGAGTGGAAAATCTGCAGAATTTGGAAGAGTGAGATCAATATTTAAGGTAATTTTTTTATTTCACCTCTTCATTTTTTTTTCTTAATGTCTGTCTTGGATCAGCTGCTGAGCTCTGTTTGCTTCTCAGAATTATCACTTTCTTCCTCAGTTTCTGGATTTCAAAAAATGATGTAATGCACAATATTGAAAACAAGCAACAGAGAGACTCAGAAAGTGTTGCTAGTAGCTACTTTTCAGATTTTTTTAAAAGCAGTTTATATTTCAAGACAGGATTTTAGGGTTGATTAACTGCCTTTGCTGTTGTTGCAACTATTATTTTGGTAGGCAGCTCTCCAACATTAGTGTGTCTATTTTGAAGCTGAGTCAAATGATGCAGAGCATTTATTTGTGTCCATCTCTTCTGGTATCTAGTAAAGTTAAGAGAAAGCCTGAGTACTGTCAAAGGCCTTGAGTGTGGGCTTACTGAGCCAGTCAGAGAGCCATTAGGCAAATCTTACCTGACAGGTCACCCTGCAACCTTTTCAGGGAGAATATTTTGACTGTTTATAAATAAATGCTGTTGTTTGAAATACAAATACAATGGAAACTATGACAGCCAGTGAAAAACATCACATCTTATGGCTAAAGCAATTTAATTGCCAGAATTTCTGGTCAGTGCTCAGTAAATGTACTGCAAATAGTTAGCACTCCTTGCTATTAACTTCCCCATGTTTTCTTAATAACATTGTTTTATTTTAATAGACAGTTCCCATAAGGCTGCTCATGTGACTGTGATTCATTATAGACATGAAAGCATTTGTTTTTATCTCAAGAGTGCAGAAATCAAAACACTGCATGCAAATACCAGATAAAAGTTGAGAAGCACAGGAGAAATAAAAGATCTTGCATTAGGAAGAGCCAAGCACCATGAGGGGGGAGGTTACACATCATCAGTACCTCATCACCACACTGAGCTCTGAAGCACAAGTCAACACAGTTAAAAACTTCTTTGGTCATCTCTTGTATTTGTGGGGTGCCCCGTGGCAGAAAGGAATGATGAATCTGACTCCATGTTCTTAGAAGGCCAATTTATTATTTTATGATAATATATTATGTTAAAGAATACTAAACTAAACTATACTAAAGAATACAGAAAGGATACTTAGAGAAGGCTAGAGAAATAATAATGAAAACTTGTGACTCCCTCCAGAGCCTTGACACAGCTTGACAGTGATTGGTCATTACGTAAAAACAATTCACAGTAGAAACCAATGAAACAACCACCTGCTGATAAACAATGTCCACATTCCAAAGCAGCAAAACACAGGAGAAGCAAATGAGATAATATTGTTTTTCTTTTTCTCTGAGGCTTCTCAGCTTCCCAGGAGAAGGATCCTGGGCAAGGAGATTTTTCCAGAAAATATGGTGGTGCTGGTCATCTCTTCCCAGTCCTGCTCTTCCAGGTGAGCTGCACAGCAAGCAGAGAGCACAGACTCCCTGTGGCAGAGAGCTGTATGAGCATTTACCATCACCTGTGCAAACTGCCCATGATCTGCCTCTGCAGAAGAACCTTGGGGCTTTTCTGTATTCTATGCAAAGCCTTCCAGAATCAAGGTCATGACCCTTACATGGATTTACACACACACCCTGGAGGCAGGCTGGAATGGGTACATTGCAGCACAGACCCTTGGGCACAGCTGCCACTCTCACTTGTCCCTAATGCAGTTCCCACTTCTACTTGTGCCGGCAGGTTGGTATTTTGGACTTTCTGTCTTTAGATCTCAAAGTAGCTGTGTAAAACACAAAATCGTGTGTGTAAGTATGAGGCATAAATTACATTTACATGTAATGACAGCATTCAGTGCTGAAACAAGTAAAACGTTCTGATTGAGGAGCTTGTGGAAACTCCACTGCTGATTATTTCTGAGGGCAGAGAAGGTTAATGTGACATAGATGATCCTGATGAGTCCAAACACCCAACAGACAAGCTGCCTGCTTCTCCCCACCATTTGTGTAAAGAAATCTAGGTGAGCAGTGTCCATGAACACTGATATTGCAGCTGCACACAGGAAAGGAGATGTATCTCTTTGAGGGTGACCAATAATTTACTAGCTTTTGTCTAAGTAGAAATACATTTGCTTGTATCTTTTGTATTATTAGAATAAGGATTTCTGAGACAGTGGGGGCATTCACTCAACTGCCCTTTCAAACAAAAGGCAAGTTTGAAATTAAATCCTGACTGGAGTTTAAAATATATATCTGCATGAAGTTCACATAGCAGTTTGCATAACTGCTGCAGCAAAGCTGTTCCTTCTTCAACAAATGCTTTGCATCACTGTGAAATATTATACTGTGTGACTAAATTTTTTGGAGCGGCAACTTCACAAATCTCAGTCCTAGACTGTCTAAATGTTTGTTGCAGCAGCAATAGAATCAGGTCACATCTGAAAAGTTAGCAACAGTCTTCCTGGCAGTATCCTGGAATTCTTCAGACCTCTTAAATTTTATGTCTTCAAAAGCAAAATATAAGAACTCTAGAGAGTTCTAGCTTTTCAGGAGTTTAAAAACTATGTATTTTAAATTTTTGATCTGAAAGATAGGCTGGAAATCATATTTTTCCTGGTGATTTTGTTGTTCTAATTTAAAATCTTGTCATAGTACCAGCTGCAGCCTCTGGCTACTTTATTCATTAGAAGAATGGTGCTTGTTAAAACAACAAAATATTAGCTGAACTGTGACTTCAGATCCACAACTTAGGAAAACATCTTCATCGCTGCTTGCTGCTTCTGACCAAGTTACACTGGAAATTCATATCAAGTAAAATGATAATGAGCCTGCTGTTACAAAAATAATCCTCTTGGTTATTAATAATTTATAAGGTTGAGCACTGATTAATTCATGGCATAATATTAAAAGCACGTTATGAATTAGAGTCAGAAAAAATGGGATTGTTTATGAATAATGAGTTCTTTTGAATAATTTCCAAAATCAATAGATAAAGCTTTAAACCTCCTATGTCTAGCACAATGCTCTGGCCAGCAGCATCCACTGCTCTTTTAACTGGGGAGCTGCTGCCCAGGGTCCCAGGTGGGTCTGGATGGAAGGTTCCTGTCCTGCAGACAAGTGTGCTGTGAGCTCTGCCCTTCCCTATTGCTCAAGAAAGCTGAAGCAATGCAACAAAAGAAACAGCAGAACACGTTGCAGGACCAGAAACAAAAAGATCAAGGGGAATCAATTCGATTTTAACCTGTCCACCCAACCTTCCCATTCATTCCAGTTTTCTTTTAAATATTATGCACTGCTCATTGTAGCTGTAAGTTCAAAACTTGCTATCTCAGCTTCTGGTTCAACCTCCTCCAAAGAAACAAAAATCTCATTAACTTCTATAGAAAAAAGATCATGACCCAAGTGATCACTTAGCAGTGTTTTCTCTTCCTCTAAAAATGAGGATAGCCACAAGGCCTAAAAAAAAATAATTCTCTAAACAAAGAGTAAAAGAAATCACAGAACCCCCCTTGGGGCTTAATGAAGAAAGGCTGCTGGGAAGCTTTAGTGAATTTTTGCCTACAGAATCCCAGAGAGATGCTCAGAAGTGAATCTGTGCCCCCTCTAGCAGCAGTGAGTCCAACCAGCTCCCAAAGCCACATCTCCAGTGGTAGAAAAGTCTGAACCTCTGCATGAATGTATTGCAATTTTTACCATATTACCATGAAAAGCCTTGCCCTAACACCCAACCTAGATGTTATTCATCTGGGACGTGGAGGACAGCTTCTCTCTTGGCAGCAGCTTTTCATGTATTTAAAGATTGTTACCAGAATCTCTCTTTTTTTTTTTTACTACTACATTCCCATTATCTCCATAATGTTAAACAGTTCCACTTAATTCAGCACCTCATTGCAGGCTCTGTGTCATGGATCTATGATTGCTTACATTTCTACCTATTTCTCTCACACTTTTGCTACACTCTGTAGCAGAAGTGAAGAGCTAAATATGTTCAGTGTGTCCTAGGCCATCATGAGTTCTTATCCTATTTAAAAGAAGCTGATAAAATATATGGAGGCTACAAAAAGCTCTTTTATTTTAGTGAGAAACAAATTAATAAGTAATGAAATGTTGTGTAAAAAGGATTCAATACTATTTAGTAGTGAGAAAAAAAATAGATTAAAGGCAAAGAACTTTTCATGGATAAAGAACTGAATAGGAAACAAAACAAAACAAAAAAATCCTAGCAAAGTCCATCATAACTGTGTATTGAGTCCACTGTTTTACTTACCAGTGAACTAGAAGTACACAAAAACTATTTGAAAAATACTGTGTTAACAAGGGTTATCTGAAATAACTGCATGTCTTATCAGGCATTTCTTACACAACAAGAAAAATAGCAGCATGCACAACAATAATTTCTCCAATTTTTCTTAGGTCAGCTTTTTATGATCCCTGGTTATATTTGTTTTTACAGCTTCCCTTACTATTCATTATGTTTCATAGTCACTGATAGGCAAAAACCCTTCATGAATTTAACTGGTCCCATTTGGTCTCCACAGTGTATTATGTCAATATGTTCCACAGCTCAGTGATGTACTCCCTGAAAAAGGCTTTCCTTTTATTGTTTTAAGCCTATTAAACATTATTTTCTTGGCTGCCCTGCTGTTGTTGAATTGTGAAAAACAGTGAATAATCAATGCCTATTCACTTTCTTCAGGAATTTATAGGCTTTTTCCAAACAGCCTAAATCATCTATTTTCCAATCTATTTGTTCTGCTCTGTTAATTGCCTTATTTTATAGAAGCTGTTCAAACTTTTGATCAGCTTTGTTCTACTAAATCCCCTCTGAGATGGAGTGACCAGGAGTCCGCAAAGTGTTCAAAGTGTTCATGGCTGGACATGATGGATTGAGTGCTACATGCCTTGCTATTTTTACAGAAAATACTTGGTTTTTTTATGTGATTCTGTATTTTTCCAAGTACTGAAGTAAAAGTTATTGTCAGACAACACCTTGGTTCTCCTTTCACTCTGTTTGAAACATAAAAACAAAGAACTGGTGTGATATTTTACAGAATGTTATGCTTCCCATTTCAATTGCATGAACTCTCACATTGCATTCAACTGCATCCAAGTCTCACAGTTCAAACAATTTCAAATGTCTAATAAATAGAAATATTCCTTACATATTTATGTATTTTGTGGTACACCTTGAGCTTACATTTTTGCTGCCCTAATTGCCTTAGCTGTCTGAACACAGCTGACTATGTTTGCTGAAGACCATTGTTAAAAATTTTACTCTGTAGCTGACCAGCTCTTCCCTGGCTTCTTCCTTTCTCTCTGAAGGTATTTACAGAATGTTTTCCTGTTCATCTTAATGACCCTTGCAAGCTGTACCTCATTTTATACTTATTTTGTGCTTTCCACAATTGTCCTTGAGTACTTATTTCTACTTATCTGTCCCTGGCTTAATTTGCCCATGTCCTGACTTCCTTCCTGTATTGCCACCTGTGATCCAGCCACAGAAATCTCTTCCTGTATTTCATCCTCAGCACTTGCACACTTTGTAGCTGTGCCATTACTGTACCTTTCTTAGAGAGCTCCCTATTAGCCCATTTTCCTCTTTATACAGATTTTATTTGAATAGCAATGCTCTGGGTTTGATGATGCCTTTGACAGCACAGGGATGGGACAGACGGTCTCAGTCTCGAGGATTTCCTTCCTTAACAGAGCTCAGATTTTTTCAAGAGCCCTAATTCCATTATAACTTGTATTGTGACTCATTTCACTGCTTACTCGCAGGAAACTGCATCTACCTCATTTTCACAGAAAATTTGTCTGTAGAGGATCCCTGCTATGGCAATTGCCTTTGTTGCTGTTTAAAGAATTCCTATTCTGTATATCTGTCTGTTCAGCACTTATATATAAAAAACCTTTCAGATATACAGAAATGCTTTTTTATTTCTGCAAAAGGTGCATATTTTTATGCTAATAGTCTGACCATGTAAATAACCTGTTTCAAGACATAAGGAAATAAATAATGTGATCAATGTAAAGATTTTGTTAAAAAAAGCAAGAATGGACATACATATGGAATATTTGCAACACAGGCTACCTTCCCTGAAACAGTGTATCATAAAAGTAAGCATTCAACATAAAAACAAAGACAATTAAACTTTGAGCTCACACACAGGGATTCCAATTCCCAGACTTTGACAACAAAAACATTATTTTTGTGTGTGTGGAAGGCATTGTAGAAGGGTTTCTCATTGGTTTCACTAAGATACCAAAACTTCACAGAGCTACCAAAAGGCTGCTCACAGATGTTACAGAATATGAAGTTCATTGGCTACTTCTAAGCCAGCACCTTGGAAAAAATCTTCTGCATCTCAGTGTTTAGTCAGGTGGAGTTCTGTGGTCTTTACATTCCTACATGGACCATTTTCTTGAACCTTACAGCAGAGCTCAGCTCTTCAAGTCAGACACCTCATTAATTTTATTTTACGTGATAAATATTACTTTTCCTATGTCTGCCAATCAAATCTGGGATAATCCTGCAAGAAGCTGAATTCAACTAATATCAGCAATACCATATATTCAACGTTAGGCCATCTTGCCATAATTAATGTTAGATTTAAGAGCCACTGCTCTATTCAACTACTGTCCTGGCTTTGTTGGAAATGTGTCATCATTGCCATTATTCAAGTTCATTCTCTATTCTTTGTGAGATTTCTATAGCTTTTTTTTTAAAGTCCGCTCATTTTTATGAGTATGTATCAACTGTTCTGCTTCATTGTCTATACTATATCACAGATAACAAAGTTTGGACTTTTTTCTCAGCATTTTAATGAACTGTCTGTAAAAGTCAGAGGTTTCCTTCCAATTTTTTATGTACAGAAACTCCTTGATTATTCAAAAATAAACCTGGAAAAAAACTCCCAAACCTCAAAACTTTATTAAAATGTAACCAAATTTAAAACATAAATAGTATCAGATGAGAAAGGAAATTCAAAAGTGATCAGTAATTAAAGGTCATGTCTTAAAAAACAAAAAGTGAATGTAATTTTATTTCTTCATTAGCTAAGTTGTGTTTCTGGATGAGATGTTCTGTATCAGCCATTCAGAAAAACTTTATAAAAGTGAGCCCAAAGTATATAATAGATACTTTTAGCTTCTAATATTAAGGTCTTAACAATAAAATTTCTTTTTGAAAGGAAAAGTTTGGTATCTGCCACTGTATGAGTCCAAATTCTAATAAGCCCTTCAGCATTAATGGCAAAGAGACTCATATTCCATATTAATGGATCCCAGAAGTGCTGTTTGATGACAAATGTACAAGTAGTTTTATCTTTTGGGCACGGTAGTTGAATTTATTTGATTTGGCATGGAAAGCACCAAGATCTGCCTGTAGCCTGAATGTATTAAATAACATCAGTACTAAAGGCAGTAATCTGGAAGCTTTCAGAGAACAAAATCCAGGGTCACCAACAGAAGATGAAGAGGATAAGACTTTTTTTTTTATCCACATCCTATAGCTGGGCATGGTTTCCTTATTATTATAAATATTTTTGATGACTTATACAGCCCTACTCAAAACCAGTAAATACTGACTCAGAGCAATGCATGTTTCTAAGAGTACATTTAAATAAATAAGTAGAGGTGTCTCAGCCACACACCATTGGGCAGCTCTGAACTGCACACAGAGCTTTCCTGCCATGGGATTCAGGCAAACCTTTCCATCTGCAAATATAACACAGGAAAAAACCTGTCTGGGTAAACCAGTCACACCAAAAAGGATCCCCAATCTCCTTTCCTCACAATAATCTTGATGCAGACTCATTGAACTTGCTAAAAATAAATTTGGTGTATTCCATGTTATCAGGTGTTTTCATTCATCCGTTATGCAATTTTAAAGAGAGACACCTATTTAAGATAACATTATTATCAATTTTATTTTCTACATACTACTTCTGATCAAAGGACCAATTGTTGCATTTTTTCATCTAAAACATGGTCTAAATTGTATTTATATTACATTGTGCTGAGGTGGCTTGTGTTTAAATTTTTATCCCCAGACTGACATGTTCTAGCTTATATAGGTAAATCTATTTTAGGCAGTTTTCTCTTTCTGATATGCTGTTTTATCTTTTAAGTGCCACTACAAGTGCTATGGCTCCCGAGGTTTCTATGCTCAGCCATATACCTGCAGTGACAGATTCTCATTTTAAGATGAAAGCATTTCTACAGATTGTAAAAACTTTCTGTCCTGCAGTTCCTCATAGACCCATCTGTGTATTTAATGCAGACAGTTCCCCAGTTTACGTCATTTAACTTTGGAAAGTCCCACTTCATTTTTTTAGCATGTCAGGTAATATATTTTTCTTTTTGGTAACAATTCATTTAACAAACATAATTAATCTCTGGAACTGGTCTGTGCATGGCCCAGGAATACTGGAGCGATTAGGGGATGTCTCTTTCCTGTAGCACTGTGGTTTTAAAGGCAGCAAGTGAGATGAGTCCTTTTTCTCCCTGTGGGGCACCAAGGTAACCAAAAATCAGTCAAGGCTGTGAACCAGGAAAAATTCAGTTCAAATGGCAGAATGTTTTTAACCAAGATTAAGAAGGGAGCAGCCTTTCCACATCTGCACTGATGGAAGAGGCTGAGTCAGGCACTGATGGTGCCATCAGTGTTTGCGTCCACTGCCAAGAGCAGCACAAAGCAGCTCTGCTCCAGAAGCCATCAGGACACAGAACTGGCCACTGGCGGAGCCCAAGGCCAGCAGATGGGAGCTGTGCTGTGCTCAGCTGGCTCTGAGCACAGGGAGCACCAACAGAGCGCTGCCCGTCGGCCACGACACACCAGGAATGGGAGACCAACCAAAAGCATGGGCTGTGCTTCTCTGCTGCTTTTTTAGTTACAGATCCACACTGACACCATTGCTCAGGGTCACCCTGTAAAAGTCCCTGTAAAAGCATGGTGACTGTGGGGAGCACAAAAAATGTTTCTGCTCACTTATCTTTCTTCCAAAGCTCATCACTCAGAAATCCTATTTCTAACAACTGTGCAAGTTGCAACTGTTGCAGCTGTTCAAGTTAAGGATTATTTCCAAATGCAAGACTGTGCCTTTTTGCATGAGTGAGACAAGCCTCCTCTATGTTTGTCATTTCCCCAGCAAGGGTGAGTGGCTGCTTAGGCCCTGAAAACCTCATTTTCTGTCGCAATATTTTTGTTTGTTTGTTTAATAGGGGAGGGAATTGTAGGAAATTAGAAGGGTGGGAATTGTTGGGAGCAAGAGTGTATTCAAGTACCTGAATTGTTGAGCTCACCAGCAAGTAAACAAATTGAGCTGAGCTTTTGCTGTATTTTGGTATTCATTTTTTTCTGCTTCTATCAATATCTCAAGTTTGGATATATGTTTTTAAAATTTTTTTCAGGAGTGTGTTCATTAACAAACAGAAGAAAATTCAGGTTCATACTATTTTCAATTACTTGATTTGTTTGAGGTTAGCCACCTAATTTACAGCATGAAGTACCTGAGTGATGTATAGGAACATGGTTCTCCCCATTCATTTTATAACATACAACTTTATATTTTTATTTTTTGAGATATATTTGCAGTCATGCTGCAAATAACACACAGTCTTGGGGAGGCAGAACAGTATTCATATATATTTAGCAGGGCCCATTTAAGTTAATATAAAATCACTGTTCCTTGAGATTACATAGGAAAGAAGTTTTACTGCAAGTGTGGAGGCATGAAGGCGCTATTTTGGGGGCACAAAGCAGTATAATAGTAGTTTCTGGAAAGCAAATAACAATCCTAATCTATAATCTCATTAAAATATCAAAGCAAATTCATTGAGGCTCCTGAGAAGTAACATCACAATGCCATCAAAATGTGAGGTTACTGGAAAGCAGGACATGACTTTGACAATGATGATTATTTCCACACATGACAGTGAGGAGCTGCCATACCAAATGCTGTTCCCTGTGGTTTTTAGGCCTTCCTGGATTTCAGCTGTACAAAACCAGGTGTCTGCTACCAGATCCTACATCCACATGTAAAGTCACATCTCTCATTTTTAATTGTATGCAATACCATTATTGACTATCTAAAAAAGGCTTTGTGCTGTGTATGTTTTTTAGTTTCACTGTGCCTGAATGTTTTATTGGAACATTTACTCAGGTAACTTGAGAATTACTGGGCAGTAAATGCACCTAGTTAGGGAACTTAGCTGTGGGACTTTATATTATTTTTCAAGTAATGGGCTAAGGTGCAACTATTTTTTGTCTAATTACTCCTCTTTGAAGGCTATGAGTTATCCTTTGCTACAGATTAACCTTGCAGGTTTTGAAGTATTAATGAAAATAAACCTGTGATTCCAGAAGGGAAGCACACAACTTTTTTAATGCATGTATTGCATAGGAGAAATTATTTTCATACATTCCCTGTTCAGTTTTAGTTCTGATTATTGATTTGAATGGATTTTCACTTAAAGTTGATCTCTCAGTCATAATGAGTAATATTTGACATCTGATCTTGAGCCATAAAGGTCTTCATATTTTAGCTGTATCCAGGTCATCAGTGTCTGCAGCCATCCATTGGCCACATTTTCTGCTTTCACAGTACTTCTGATCATTTGAAATATGTTTCCTTGAGGAGAATTCCAGTCTTAAAATTCCCTAGTAAAAACTCATGACTCAGTGTTTTTAGTGTTCAGATCTTTAGGGATACTGAGCCACATATTGCTGATTCAGTAGCACATGAATTCTGTAATGTTCTAATTACTGTCTACAGATGTACAAACAAGTATTTGGTCCAAAAGATTGATTCATTGCATCTGCCTTAAATACCCAGGTTCCCTGTCAAACTGGGAGATACCTTTCAGAATGAAATTTTCAAAGTCTTTAAGATGACACCTGTCTCTCTAGCCTTTATAAAGCAATTATTTCCTAGCAGGGCTATTCAGCTTCCCACAGCCAGTGAGGAGCTGCCCAGAACCAGTGCATAGGGAGCTCAAGAAGGGAATGGTCTGAACTATACCCAGAGAACTGCCCTGCACAGGGCAGCTTAAAATCCAGACTTGCTATACCAGACTGTTAATTTTAATTGGTTTTCTCCAGTCATGGGAGACAGAGGTAACAAAGATTACCTGTAAAAGGCAATCTGATTTTCACTGCATTTTCCACTGGTGAGGGCTAGGAACAAGCAGACTGGTGTTTACAGATGTTGACAAGTTCCTCCTTATTTCCATGAAATTAATTACCTACATATTTTCTAATCTCCCTTTACATGATGTAGGAAAAAAAAAGTCTGATTGCCAATCTCAGTTATTTAAACACTTTGGAAAACACTGCCATATGTTGACATGTATGTAAAAGCCCTGATCTTGAACATGTAATTTTCATTCATCCTTAATGCAGCTAAATGCTTTTGTTTTCCCAATCTCTGAGCAGACTGGGAGCTGTTTGCTGCAAAATCCAATTCTTTATTGCATGAGACTGCAGCTAATTCAGGGACCATCTGTGTGTACTTATAACTTAAATCATTCCTTTCAATGGGTTTTATATTGTGCTTGTCAGGATTCAGCTTCATCCTCAGTGGTGTTGCCTGTTTACCTAGTTCTGCCCTTTCCCAATGGAACTCATCACTTTCCTTCTGAGCTTGCACATAAACAATCTTGAGACAGCATCATATTTTACAAGTTTTCCTCATTTTGGTGAGCCATGCAAAAAGGGCACTCTTCTGCACCGCTAAATTGCAAAGGATTCTGTGCTGGAATTGCTGCCCATCCTCCCAGTGCTCGCTCTCAGTTGCACAGCACTGCCCCATGAAGCATCCAACAGCAAAGAGTAATTGTGACCCTAAACACAGGCAGGGCAGGGCAGGGCAGGGCTGTCCCACTCCAGCCTTCCTGATGTCCATGTGTCCTTGTTCAGACCAGTGAGGAGGAGCAGGTGTCTGTAGAACAATGGTTGGCACCTTGAAGAGTCCACTGAAGATTCATGTGACACATGAAGCACCTCCTGATGGATGACTTCTTTCAGAGAGCATGACAATAGCAGAGAGAGAGATAATTAGCTCTAAGGTAGCTGTCTGAGGTACCATGAGCAATGATGCCTGAGGCTTTACTGCAGCTATAGAACCATTTGCCAAACACTGTGTTGCTGTGAGTATTCTGTATATCTAAGCCAGACGGACTTAAGGTACTGCAGGCAGATCAGCTGCAACCCTTGTGCACAGGCAAGTGCTCTTCAACTTGCTTTCTGTACATTTTCTGTCTTTTCAGAAACGTCAATATCTCTTTTTAGGCCCAACCACTTATAGGAGGTATAAAGGGTCTGTGTTTCTGATGAGGGATTAATCTCCCTGAACTCCAGTTCTCAAGTACTTGCAGCTGGAGCTGCAGTACTGGCTGACATTTCTTCAGCACCCTGCTCTGTGTCATCAGCTCATAAGATCTTAACATGCAGCTTTTTATTCTGTGAGGATTTTTCTGAAAGTTCTAGTTCTTCTGTGACTCTAAATTTTTCATAATGTGACTTCTTTTTTGTTGTGGAAAATGTTTCATCTATAGCCACAAGCGCTGGAAAGGAAATGAAGGATTAACATCGATAATTACTAATGCCACATGGTTTTTAAAAGCCTCAATTGAAATTACCAAAAGTTGATCACTGCTAAATGTAGCCCCCAATCAGAACTGGAGACAACTTTGGCAAGCAGTGCATGCTGTGGTTACTGTCAGCTGCCCAGCTGCAGGAATGTCCAAGTCTTCTCATCCTGAATCGTGGTCTCCTCTGAGGAAAGGAGCTGAAGGACTCCCCAGCATTACAGGGATCTGCAGGTAGATAAAGGAGCAAACAAAAAGTAATCAAAATTAGAAACAAAACGGTTTCATGTCAGGTGCGTAAGGTACAAAAGAGGAGGAAAGGGAAAAATGACAAATCTAGAGGTGCTCTGAGAAATGGAAGAATGCAAGCAATGAATGAAGGTGGTTTCAAGGAGAGGAAACAGCGAGGGAGGAGCACAGAAGAGAAATGTGGGTAAGTCCCTTTCAGGCAGAACCATCAGCATGCCCGTTCCCATCTGAGTGTCCATCCTCTCCTGTGGAGTCTTGCTGAACAGGAATCTGCCAGATGGTGATCTGAGGTGAAGGAAAGCAACATACCCTTAAACATCTGTCCAGGGACATTTTGTACTTGGAGAAAGGGACAGTCAGGAGAAATCCCTTGGGAGAAGGAAGGAAACCTTGACACTGGTTTACAGGGAGTATTGCTTCTCTCAGCTATTTATACTGCACATACATTGCAACAGAATCTGTGCCTCTGTACGATGTGAAGCACATTTCAAGAGCTGCACTCAAATGAAAGGGAAATACAGTGGAAAAATACACCATGGGATTTTTGTTCCCAAGAAACTCAAGACAATCCTGCTGAATGACAATTTATCTCCATTTAAGGGTTTCATTCACAAATTATGTTTGTGTTGTGTCTTCAGCTGTTTTAAAACCTGAAAAGTGATTTTATGTAACGTAGTTTTTTAATTTGGGTTAGTTTTTTGGTGTTTTGGTGCCTTTTTTTTTTTTTTTAGACATGTATTATAGCGTTATCTAAATGTGTGATGAATGTTCCATCAGCACTCTACTTCATTAAAACTCAATGATTTTCTGTTGTGCAGATCTCCTTAACAGTTTTCTGGGAAGAACCATACAGATACATGCTATGAAAGTCAGAGGAAAAGTGTAGGAAACAAATACTCTTTAAAAGAACAGAAAAGACAGTAGAAAATTAGATACAGAAATGAGAGGAAAAAAAGGTAAAATGTAAAGAAATAGAAATGAAGACCAAGACCTAAAAGAACCACCTATCTTCATAAAGTTAATTATACACTAAGAAACATTAGTTTTTAAACAAATTACACAATATTTCTGTAGATAAAAATATAACCTGCTATTGCACAATTCTGCCAGAAGGCTATGTAAGCCTGCAAATGCTCATTCTCTTATAAGAAAATCTCCTCTTAAATATTTTTTATCTTGTTTCTCCAATGAGTGCAAAAAATCAACAAATTGTGAAGTGCATTACTTCTTGCATCTTCCTTTAGTATTTGAAAACTGTATTGTACAATTTTACCTGTATTGCCAGGACCTTGATTCTGCACTTTGTCATTAAAAAGAAGCCCAGGAACATCAGTAGCATTTTCTGACATGTGGTAAAAAACATTTTTTGACATTAATGTTGCTCCTAAGAGTGCAGAGTCAGCACATAAATGGGCTGCTTTTGGTAATTCTGATTGTCAAACATGGACCCCCTGCCACACAGAGCTTTTATCTCAGCAATCACAGAAAACTGCAAAACTCCCAAGGCTTCCCAGGGTTCCTAAAAAATTTTAAGCATTGTAAGATCTTCCCAAATAAGTGTATGCTTATTAAAGAAAAGATGATCTACATAAAACCAGAGGTTATTGTAGTGCCTTGACTAGAGTTATACAACCCTCACTAGAGGGGCTTTTCTCTTAATTCCAATTTCATGCATTTTTTAGCAATGGAGAACAATGAGGGAGATGTATTTACTAGCAGTAAGTTGTTAAGAGGAGCTTACAGTATTCAGTGTAAATGTCTAACACAGATCTTATTACGAGGTAAATGGTAATAACCTAAAATGCACTCAGAATGCCACTGTGCACTCTGCTTATGTGAGTCAATTATAGCAAATGGGAGAGTTTTCCAGAAGAAAAAGCTGTTTGGCTCATCTCCTCTTAGTACACAGCCGTAATTTTAAACTCTATGTATCATGGCTTCATTTCACTAGATAAATTAGTAATAAATAAATCCATCACTTATTTGGGTTGTAACCTTAGGAAATCTCTCCTGCCTTTACTTTTCTTCTCTTTTTTATATGTCTTATCAATCTCATTAGATTTCCAAGTCAGGGATTGCCGTCGCTCGCTAAGAAGCCCGGGCGGCGCTCCACAGAGCACGAGACAGCTGGAAAGTCGCGAGCGGCCGCAGTCTGTCTTAGCCAGGAAACAGCAGGCTGCTGAAGGCAGAGCTGCTCCCCGGCCACCTGGAGCCCCTTGGCGATATAGCTCAAGGAGGCGCTCCAGAAGAGCAGGGTGCGGATGCTTGGCAGCGGCAAGGCGAGATGAGTGGAGTGGTTGAAGTAAAGCGAGAATCAGCCAGTTGTCCGTGGGAAGAAGGAAGGTTTATTGAGGGCAGGAACGATACAGAAGGGATGGGAGCCACGAACAACTGACCAAAGATCCTCCCCCTGGTCAGGCCTTATAAAGCCGACCCCAGGGGGAGGGTGAAACAAACATAACCAATCAATAGACATTACATCAGCACAGGAGACAAATCAACAGAAAACAGAGGAGTGGCCTTCCCCCCTAGCCCAATCACCACCCGAACCCCGAAGAACTTTCTGGATCTGGGGAGTGGGGCGGGGGTGATGGACAGGGGGGTTGCCCGGACAACGAAGGAGGGGGAACATTGATGGACAACGAAATTTACATGAAATAAGGAGGACCCGGCTGACTGACATATAACGAACACTGGGGGTGGGGAGGGAACCCTAGAAATCCCCTTGCTCAAGTCGCCATCTTTAACTAACAGAACTTAATGGGAATAAAATATAAAACTTACAAAACTCAACTTTAGAACAACAAAACAACACGTACCCCAACAAGGGATTATCCTGTGACATATTTTGCTCTCAGCTATGGCTCAGTAAAAAAGACCTTGATCTCATTTGGAGTCTGCTCACTACTGTAATGTAAAGTAATGTTAATAAAGAGTTCAAAATAGTAATACTTCTGTTGCTGTCCTTGAAGACTATTCTGTAGACCAACAGTCAAAGGGAGTAGACTTCAATCGAAGGAAGTTTTCTTTTTTCATTTATTACCACAGCCTTTTCTTTCTCTGCATAACTCTTATCTGCTCTCAGCTCTTCTGCTCAGTGCTGTCCTGAACACTCCTTATCTACCTCAGAAGTCCGCTCATCAAATATTTATAAATTAGATGAATGTTTCATCACCTCTTAAGTTAAATACACAGATTTCCCTTTCTAAACCGTTCTTCTAATCCCCATCAGCCCCTGGATTTCATTTGGTGGTTTGCCTTTGGCCATCCAGTATTTCGTGCAAAGGTACCCTTTTTCCTACAGGCAGCGCAAACAAAATATCACCAAGAAAATTTATGGCCTTAAAAAATTGCTTCACAAGACCTGAAATAGCAAAGCATTCTTATTAATCCTGAATGTGCCATACTACAGGAAAGTAACATGGATCCCCAGTGACAGACCATAAACCACGCTTCTACCAGTTTTAGTACCTTTCTCAGAAGAACAGCTTCTGTGTTTAAATTTTAAAATAAATGTTAGATATTTAAAGCAAAAGGATTCCTTTTGCCCTTCAGATGCTTAGCCAGTCATAAGGCACAACAGGAACTCCTTTGCCAGCACTGACATCCGGCTCTTGTGCTTCTGGTGCCACAACGGATTACACTTTACAGAAAATGAGAACAGCTAACAGCAGGTCCAGGAAGGCTCAGCCTTCCCCCTTCCCCCACCTTTTAAAGGCTTGGATTCAAAATGTGATTCACAGCTCCTATATGACTTTTTCCTGTGTAGATATAAATTCAAAACAGTATGACAAGCAACAAATGTTTGCTTTTCTTTTGGGGGGTATGAATACAGCACACATTTTTCAAATAAAATAACTGAGAACAATATATTAAGTGATGGACTTTTTTTACACACAGAGCTATTTTTTCAAGGTCATAATATGTTCCCAGTCAAATCCAGAGGAGCTTCACAACTGATTGCAGTGGCACTGGGATATTGCATTAAAGTCCAGGTTCTTTCCTCAGAACTTAGCTTTCATATATGCAAATTCAGTGGTGTGTGTATGACATTGTATTATGAAAACTTTCTCATGATTCACAGTATTATTTTTGTGACTCCAAGTGAGAGCTGGTAAAACAAGAGACAAACTAGCAGAATCCATCTGCTTGAAATGTTTTGTGAACAATCACAACCTATCTAAAAAGCAAAATGAGAAGAAAAGCAGCTTTGTTTTCTTGTAGGGTGATTTGAGTAATTTTCATTCACTTTTTTCCATTCTGTTTTCCTTCATTCTCACATGGCATTCTCCAGTCTCTCTCTTCCCTCCTCCCATTTCTGCCATCTTAACCATTACATAAGAATATAAACACACTTCTGCTCTTAAGGTAGATGGACTTTTTTTTTTTTTTAGAACATTTCTGCTGAATGTTGTGTTCTAATATAATTCAGTAATGGCTTTTCATGGATATTATCTCAGATTTTTAGAGAGGCCAGCTCCAGACAGCTTCACCTGACCAATTTTTATGCTCATGATAGCTCTAGTGATGGGGAAGGTTATAAAACTAACCCAGTGACTGTCAGAGGTGTTCAGTTGCCCAAGCATAAGTGTCTAGTGATGAGATACCCTGGGGCATCTGAGACCTCCCCACAGTGGTAGCAGACACAATAGAGGGGCCCTGCTACCTCTTACCTCTATTTGGACCACTGAATCAAGCCACTTTTCTTTGAAGATAAACTGATGAAGGAGCTCTGTTCCCAGAACTAAGTATATCTCTGACAGCTATAAACATTCTATAAGGGAGCCTAGATGCCATAATGGTTTAGGAAGACCTACATATACATGTTTAGATCATATACCTTGGTTTAGAGCCAAGTTTCATTCACATGGTTTCAACTGGCACCAGTAGAATTATGATCATTGCCACACATTGCCACAAAACCACATTACTTGGTGACAATTTTGATGCCAAAGCAACGTGGGCTTCTCAGAAGATTAAAAAAAAAACCCTACCCAAAAGAACCAAATGCCAACAACCTGTTACTTAACAAACACTTGTAAAGGAAAGGGATGTCTCCACTAAGTTTCTTGATACACAACCAAAATTATACCAGAGCAGATAAAGTATAGGGATCACCTAATACCTTCCATCTGCCATGCTGAAATCTATGCAGAGGATGATCCTTATCCAGAGCAGGAATAAAGCCTCTCACTTTGACACAGCATGAACTGTAATTCCAAAGACTTCTAAGTATTAGCAGATAATCTGGTGCTAAAATAAAGTAATTACTATTAATCTTCTAGTTGATATATAGAGTCTGCAATGTTTAAGAAATTATTGCCTTTCTGAGCTTGAGGCTGTAGTGTAAATAGCTTTTGAAAAAAATAAACTTCCACTCTTCCAGTTCAGAAACAACTGACTGGCTTTAGTGAACTCTAATGCAAAGATTTTGGTTCCATACACCAATTAAAGCCTGTTTGTAAACATGGTGCTTTATCAATACAAAAGTGCTAGATTAAAATCAGTACTGTAACTGATGTTATTTTTCCAGAGGAGAGGCATGTATTTTATCTATTATATAATGGAGATTAACTAGCTACAGACCTTAACAACAGTGAGATGAGAAGTCCTTGAAAAGCAGCAACACCAAGTCATGATTCAATCCCACACAGCTATGGCAGATTCAAATAACTGTAGATGACAGAAGGTCATCTTGAGACAGTAAAACCTTCCATGGAGTTTTACATGGTGGCCATTTCTCAGTCTTCATGCCAGAGTCAGCTTTGATGATGCTCTGTGCTCTTGATCCTGCAGTGTGCTGAGAAATCTGAAACAATGCCTAATCTAAGGCAGATAGAAGTGTTTAGAGCTTCATCTGCTTCTGATTTACCTGCACAAAGTGTTGGGAAGAAGTGTATAATGAAAAATGCTGGCCAGGCTAATGCATGAAGAATTATTTCTTCAGTAAAGTAGAAACCTGGCAGTTATACACAACAGACAAAGAGCCCTTCTGATGAGAAAACAAACAAACAAACAAACAAAACAAAACAAAAAACCCCTATTCTAATGTTTTACTAAAGCAACCCCTCTTCTTCAACCCACTAAATTCCCCAATTCTGAGATTATAAAACAGTATTCAATCTGGGGCACAGCAAGACAACCTAAATGTTTCGAATTTAGGTTTTGTCAAATAACAATGGGTTTCTACTGTCCCTTGTGTTAGTGGTTTTCACTGTCATTTATAACTTTACTTACACATTTTAGCACCACATCAATTGATAAAACTGATAGGCTCATTACTTGGGGCACAATCAGGGTCTGTACACTTAGGAAGAAAATACTTCTGAGATTATGTGATCTTGACTGTGCTTTAAGTGTCTGAAGTGGAGCATTTCAAGGAGGCACCAAAAGGAAATGTATAATGAATGATGTCCTGAAAATTTCATGAAATTTGTTTTCTGATGGAGAAAACCAGTTAACTTATGACTCTGTCTGGTCTGACACTACATGTCTAAAGCCATTTTAATGCAATCAGTGAAGCTTGAAACTGTGGAAAGCTAACACAGTCTTAAAATGGGACGCATTTTGATTAAATAATCTTTAAAATCAGCTTTATTTTACTGTATCTATCTCCATAGTGTTTTCTGAGTCTTAATTTTACCAATAAATTAATACTGATCACAAGTCTATTCTGAATGAAAATAAAAACACATTGATGCCAAGACTATGTGAAATTACACCAGGTACACATGCTATTAATGGAAGCCAGTGCTGCTGAATACTCAGCTAAGACAACAATTAAAGTATAATGTGTTGTTCTTTCAGGCTTTTATGCAATGGAGGCTATTACAAGCACTCCTTCACTTCTATCAGATAATTTATAGGGGAAAAATTGGGTATTAGGAAACAGTTAATAATATGGAAAATGAGATAATGAACAGAAAGCACTAAAGCTTTTTGAAAACCAGAGTTTCTGTAAAATCTCTTGATCCCAACAGCCTTGTAAATACCCTGAGGTTTAATCAGCTCACCAGAAATGGATTGCATGCAGGGTAACTCTGCTGCTCCTTTACTTGTACTGGCTATGGGGGCCATGCATCAGGCTTAGGGTGCAGCGTCTGCTCTGAAGTCTGCGCTCACTAAAATTTTGGTTCCATCTCATTTCATTAGAGTGGGTAAGGCCTTAGCCAATGTCTGTGCAAAAAATGGGCAAGAATTAGAGAACAGGCTGAAACTCATTTGAGTCTGTTGGGAGAAGCAGAGAAAATGGTGGTGCAGTCCTAGACTCTGACTTAAAGTTTGTGGCCCTTAAACACAGGAGGGTGAAAAGCACAGGGATGGCCTTAGCACAGGGATGGCCTTAGCACATGCTGGTCCTCAGTCTGGACACAGATTCCATTTTGCTGTTTTGGCATGGGTAGAACTGAAGTACTCATTCTAGATGTGACTTGCCTTTTCTATTTCAGCCTTGATCACCTTCAAATTAGACTACCAAAACTTGAGGCTCCATGGTGCAGGAAAAACCAGCACTGCAAAGCCAGTGCTCATTTGCCTCATGGTCTCCGAACTGTTCCCCAGGTGTGGAGCTGAGCCATGCCTTGGATAGCACAGAACCTGTCTGAAGAACCCTTTATTTACTTTGGGTGTAGTTACAGGGGTGAAATGAGCTGAGGGACTGATTGCCTCCTGTTCTAAAGGAAAGGGCATCGCCAGAAGGGCATTTCCCATGAAGTGTGGAACTGATTTCACAGAGCTGCCACAAGATCTTCTCATGCATGCAGAGGTTATTGATCTGGCAGCTCTCAGGGAAATCTTACAGATTTGGTCAGAAAGAGAGGCAAAGTAGAGTTTTTTCTGTTGGTTTTCCTCATTGGTTAGATGTCTGAAGCTTTTACTTATGCCTAGGGGCTTTTTTTGTTTGTTTGAGTCTGTGTAAACAACTGTAATTACAAATCTATTAAATTAAAGTCCATAGAGATTTTGTATTGATTTTTTATTGTTGTTTAAATAAAAAAAAATGCAGGTCTGTGTCATTTTTTTAAACTGCACAGATGAATATAAAATCCAGATATGTTCCAATAATGATTATTTTTACTTTCTGTAATAAAGTAGGATTACTGAGGTGAGACTTCAAGGAAGAACATTGCAGACCACCACACTGAAGATGTGGTTTTTACTTTCAGAAAAATTTAGAGTTTAATTAAAAGCTTTAAAGAGGGACTTAATCAGTCTTAGATTTCAATACATCCATAATAAACAGGAACATGAAAGTCTATTTGTACAAAGTCAGAGATATGCACAATGATGCCTTTGATGACAGAAAAGCACATCAGGTTGTTTACCAAATGCAATCTCAGCCTTCCTATCTCCTCCGCTCTCCACCTAATTATCACAAATTTCAGGGGGAAAAAAAGGGATTTACTTGTCCTGATGTACATTAAGAAAGTTATCCTTAGGTCTGCAAGGTTTGCAGTGCAATTTTTTAGCATCCAAAATGTTTCCATGGTAAATTAACATGTGTTACACGTTAATTGTATGAGTATCTAGTCTTTCACCACAGCATTGATCAGAAGATGGTTTCTCTTGCTCAAATGTTCCTGTCTCTGTTTCTCAGTTTTATCTGTTGTGACAGATGAGCTTTGAGTTTCAAATGGAAGGTGATAATGTGCTAGTCACATCATCCCATTTGATTAGTTATTTCGTAAAACTATTTTGATGACTAATCACTTTCACCATGTCAAAATGAATCCTACTCAGTTTGAAAGGTACTGTACAGACACAGTAGTAATGGCTTAAAATTACATGAGGATAATGAGTTTAAAAAATTTAAAATGCAGAAACATTAATTCTCTACACAGTTTGTAAACCACACCTATGCCTGTGCATAGCAATAAGGGAACAAGACTGTCTCCTGAAGTGTACTTTGATGACATATATTGTATTATTCTTTTCAGAAGCCAGTATGGCTCTCTGTCTTAGAGTCAATTAGGTTTTATACCCTTACACTTCTAATTGGAAGGCTGTTTAAAATTCTTGTTTCTCTCATGGTTAAAAATCTCCTCATATCCAGCCTAATTGCATCCATAGTTAGTATATATGCATTTGTTCTTGTGTCAGCACTGTCCTTTACCATAAATAGTTTTGCTCCTTCCTGATGCTTACCCATCAAGGATCTTTATAGAGCAATCATATCCTCTCTCTGAGACTTCATCTGATGGACTTAATAAGCAAAGCTTTTTTAGTAACTTTTTATGAAAAGCCTCTCCATTCTACTGATCCTCCCAGTAACTGTTGTGTTTCTGATCCAGATTTTGATTTAACTTCTTAAAAAATAATATTTTAGAGGGATTCTTCTCCAGCATCTTGAACAATCCCTAATGATAATATGATCCACCTGTTAATTGGATCCACCTATTAATATGATCTACATATTAATATTGCATTTGACTTTTTCTTTTTTTGTTGTTATTTATGGTGTTTCAAGCATTGACTGTGCATGCCAGTCACTGCTCTTCCCAAGACTTTCTCTACCTACTGCTTTGAAAGTGTACACTTTTGCATTTTCTAAAATCACTAGCACTTCTGCTGTGATTAATCACAAAAATAAATGCAGAATATCTGTTATTCTGCAGAGTATCTCTCTCTGCACTTGATTTATGAGTAATTCAACTTTATGTCAATCTGAATAGTGAGAATCCAGAGAAATATTATTTCATGACTTTGTTCAAGAGATTACAGGCTTAAAGGTCCTGAACTTTTCTGAGATGACTTCAGAGTTTGTTAGCAATGATTAACCAAGATTCAAGTTTTTAAATCAAGTCTTAAAGACCTTACAACTATCAGTACAGATTTTAAAGATATAATTACAGACATCATAGATGAATTCTCAAAATCTCAAATGAGTCCCATAGAGTAGGAATGCAGAGCTCAAACTGAAAAATCTACCTAGTGTTTTGGGTAAAGCAGATCAACATTGACAAATTACATAATGAGGCAACAATACCTCTGTCTTGGAGAACGCAAATTAAAAATTTGTTGTGTAAAGGAAAAACAGTGCAGAAATACTCTCAGGCATCAAACTTTCATCAAACTCTGTAACATGTGAATCTGGCCATTTTAGACACCTAAAAATGCAAATTTCAAAACTTAAGAAGATGGACTGAGTATAAAGAATAAGCCAGACAAATAAAATCATTCACCCTTTTGTTTTCTTCTCTTTTTTTCCTTTTTATTTCCCCTTCGATTTTATGAGAACACGGCAACTGGAAAAATAATTTTGCCAGAAAACCTTTCTGCTGAAAGACTGGGATAGATCTGACATACCTTTACAGCCTAAAATATAATGTGTCCTTGATTTAAGAAATCTGACTCAGAACAGAACAAAATTATGAGCCAGGGAAATTCTTACAATTAAAAGTGATTGCTTTTGCAGTGAACCTCTTCACTGCAGGCAGTTACTTCAAGGGCTTTGTCAGTTTGAATGAGTTTTCCAGCAGCTGTCACACATCTTTAGCCAATTTTTCCTTGTCACACTAAAGAACCAGAATGACTGTCCTAAGCTGTTATGAAAACCACTTGGATACCTTGGAATACTTTTAAGTGAAATTTCTGTGGCATTTCTTGAACTTATTTGGGATGGCAGCCTGGCTCTCTGGGACAGTCTGCTGATACTCAGGGCAAGTGCAGTGCAGATGCATTTTCCTGCAGAGTCTTGCAAAGGAATGTAGCTGTACTTGATCAAAGTGTGAGAACCTCTAGGAGGAAGGATGGCCTCAGGGAATATTCTGCCCCACACCCTCTGTGTGACCATGGTCAAAGCAGTCTGTCAAGCAGAGCTGAGGAGGGGATGATACTTCAGCACTTAGTGTGGAAACACTTCAGTGAATGATGGTGGGATGTGTGGATGGGGCTCAGAGAGAAAACTTTGCTCATGGCTATCATTATGCCAACCGTTACCATCAGCCATGGTAAAAGGGGAAGGTACCTTGGGATACTGACATACTAATGTAGATCTTTGGCTTCAGGGATTGCTCTTGCTCTCACAATTCAGAACACAAGCAAGGAAGGTTATAACTGTCCAAGCCTATCAGACAGAAAATCAAACACCTAAGATCTGGTCATTGGTATTTCTGTCTTCACCTCTATTGTGAGTCTGATTTGTAGTTGGTGGGGGTTTTGAATTCTTTTGATATATTTAAAATGCTAAAACTGGCTATTAGCATAGAGTTATACCAAACCAAAAGTAGAGCCCCTTTTATCATTTTATTAAATGCTACTGCTAAAAAACACCTCATGGTGGTGTAAGAGTATCTACACTAACTAACTAACTAACTAAGCATGTAAATTCTTTTAATCTTCAGACAGAATTTAACACCTGTTTGCTTGTGAGCCCTGTGAAAATCTCAGTCCTAATCATATCTGCTTATCCATTACACTTTTTGGGTTATATGTCAGATACTCCACATGGCTGTACTGTGGTCAATGAGTTATGAGCTAAAAAAAGTTTGAGGTGAAGGTCATGACAGAGCCCATGGTTTTTCCTGTGGGCTTTCCCCAGTGAACTCCAAACATGCCAGCTTCTGCTGAGGAAAAGGGTGCTCAGTCAGACAAGTGCTGAGCTCTGTGCACAATGTGCTACCTGCTCAGTTAATCATGAATCTGAGCCCATCCAAGATCACCTGACTGTGCACTCCAAGGCTGACTGAGTCCAGTGTTCTGAGGATGCTCTGTGGACAGATAAGCCACAGGCAGCCACATCCATGAGAAGCTGCCTGAAACTGGTAATTGATAAGCATAGTATAGATCTTTTGTTCATAAGCTTCCATAACATTCTGCTTTTGCCAGTGTCCTAAGTGGAACAGAAATATGTGACACAAGTATCAGAACAAGAAATTAGCAGAATAAATCCGAGGGAAGTGTCCCTCATAAAAGCATTAGGTCACAGAGTGCAATTTAAGTGGTGGTCTATCTTTTTCTGCCTAGAGGGGCAGATGGGTAATGGGATCTGAAACTGAACACTCTTTGCTCAGACTGACTCTACCTCACTCTACCTCATTGCTGACCTAATCACAAATTCATGGCTGCTGTAAAAAACTCAGGCTGTGAGCTTTATTGACCCAAGCAAGACATCCAGCAATTCAGGAGAGACCAATCTAAGCATCTCGTTTCATTTTCTTTCATGAAGGCAAGGGCCCACATCACTTTCAAGTTCATTTCAGCTTTCTTGTGTGCTTCAGCAGAAAACAACCCCCCTATGTACACTTTTGGGCCACTAAAATTATATTAAATTTATCTATGCTAAATTTCACAAGAGCTTTTAAGGGCAACATTTTACATAGTTAGCCATACAGAGAAGTGTATCATGCTGAGGAAAAAGAACAAAATTTATATATGAAAGTGTGTAATGTCTGGGTTACTGTATCCTTTAAATAGGATACTCCTGGAAAAGAGTGCAGAACTGCACAGAGCTTCTCAGAAGCAGGGTTCAGCAAGTACCCTGTCTGCTTGTGTAACACCACAGGGGATGAAAAAAATTAAAATCTTAAGATATTGAAAATCAGGCTAACACAGAATGAATCAAAAGACAGGGTCAGGAACAGGAGTTTCTAAATATATATATATATATATATGTATATACATATATATTTGGAATTTCCTTTCTTTTACTTGGAAGTTCCCATAGATATTCTTTCACTCAAGCTTTCATTCACTAAATCAATTTTACTGGAAATATATTCAGTTTCCCAGAAAAAAACTCTGTACCTTTCTTCTATGACCGAAGCACCAAAAAATTGACTAAGAAGGACTTTTCCCACTGTATATGGTAGAATCAACTTATATCTATAAAAATTATTGCCTTTCATTTTTTTGTTTGAGACATGGACACTCTAAAAGTTAATATGATTTTAGGTTGAACATTTGCTAGTTAAACGGCCCTAAACCTGAGTGAGTAGTTTAATTCACTTTCAAACTGAAAATAGTGAAAAGAATTGCAAACACTAGAGTACTGGATAAAGATGCTCAATCACGGATTCATAGCTTTCATTTTCTTTAAAATCATGTTTTTGATTTTAAATAATGGCCCTGAGAGTCCTCACACAAAAGAAATTCTGAGTCTGTTTGACTGACTCTAAATTCAGGTTTTTTCCAAAGTGTGAAGCTGTGGTAAAATGGACAGATGGTTTTTTTTAAAGGTGATATATAAAGCCTCCAAAGAATTTGTCCTATGCATACAGATGTAGCTAATAAAAAAGTAATAGCTGAACACATCAGGATCTTTTTGTGGCAAAGAACCATGAGATCAAAACAATAAATTTTAATGCATTTGTTACAAGAATCTCTTTCAGATGAGAAATGGGGAAAACTCAGGGAGAGTTGCTTGATCAGAGAGAGAGAGATCTGTTTCTTGATCAGGCAACAGAGGAAGGATTTGAAGAGCATGGTTGTTTTTCAATCAGCTATTTAGTTGAGATATCACTGTATTTATTTCCCACTTGTTTTCCTCCTATCCCAGAAATGTTTTTGCTTAGAATAAGCTTCTCATGTAAAAACCTGAGAAACTTCCTTTGCCCAGCCATGCAGACAAGGATTTCCATGGAACATGGGCTAGATACTGGCCCAAAGTATCTGCCATGTTTTCTGTCAGTGCCAGAGTGCACACGCGTGCCCTGCTGTTCCTGCCCAGAGCCTAGGACTATGAGATTCACATTCTCTGAACCTGGGAGAAGCAGTCAGAGAAGCAAAGAATGATCAAAACAATTCTTATCTCATTTACCGCTCCTGTGTTGTTCACAAGTGGAACACATTGAGGAAGATTATTTACCTGAAGGAATTTTCTTGATCCAGGTGTGTTTGTGTTGGGACTGTCGGCTGGCAGTCACGAGATGCTGTGCAGCGGAGCTGAGTGCTTGGCAGATTCAGTTTAGATGTAGTGTAACATAGTGTAATATAATATAGAATAATATAGTATAATAAAGTAAATAATTAGCCTTCTGATAAGACAGAGTCCTCCTCATCATCCCTCCCGGACGTTGGGCAAAAATATCACCGATTTAGGACCATCCAGCCCCAGGACCCTCAGTCCCAGCCCCAGCGAGGCCACAGGACACATCTCCAGCCCCACCAGAGCCCTGTCCCTCCTGTCCATAGTCTGAGTCCCACCCCCAGCCCACATCCCACCCATCCCTGGGGCTGGGGCTGCCCAGGAGCCCCCAGCCAGCTCTGCCCCTGTCCAGAGCTCCTGCCCCTTGTCCCTGTCCCACCAAACACAGAGGAGATGGGAATGATGCAGCAGCCACGAGTAACGAGCTGACAGCAGAGTAAATCACAGCCCTGCAGGAGATTCAATAACTTGTTGAGTAAAAGGGTAGCAGGGATTCTCTTGGATTGCTAACAGGACAAAGCAGTTACCAGCTCTTCTTTAGCTGGAGAGCAGCAGCTGAAGCTGACTCATACAAAATGTTAAATCTTACGCTGACCTGCTCTACCCTCTATTACAATTACTGTGTCTCTACTTGGAGACTTATGTTCTCCATACAATATGTTCAGCTCATCAAAGTGATGTATGCACACAAGCCTCCATATTCATGCTGGCTCTCAGGAGTACATACAGCTATATATATAGAAATGGATCCTTGAAATTATATAGATATAAATATACACATAGATAGGACAAAAATCTCCATGGAATATCTGTATGCGAAGTCAGATTTTCTTTTAAGCATGCAGTTCAGTCTTGGTAATTGCTCACACCAGTGCTGCCTGGAATATAGTAGGAGCTTTAGCAAAGATGTCCAGAAAATTCAGATCTATGCATATATATTTTATATTTGCACTATGCAGAGGGAAATATTTCTTTGTGAAGATTTAAAATAAACCACCGGAAAGGTCATCAATCAATATTTAGGCAAAGAAGCCAAAAGTGAAAAGTCATTTTTACTTAATGTCAACTTCTCTCTCTGAAAAAGAACATTTAAAATAATATAATTAAAATAATATCAAATTATCAGTAACATTTTTCAGATGTGGCATTTCAAATTTTCTTATTTTAGGTAAAATTCTTGATGTTTTGAGAGCCACAAACACTCCTAGAAAAAAAAATTGGTTACCTGTACATTAATTTTCAGTTAATGTATGAAATATTTCTAAGTTCCAAACAATCATTCATAACAGGGATTTCTTTACTAGCAGGGATTTTAATAACTGGTGCCCATCCAGCTCTGCAGCAGAGCATTACCATGGTGTTTCACAGATCTCTCAGTACTCCCCAGCTGAACATTTGCAAACCTGCCCTCAATGACCTTTCCTAAGCCAGTGATTGGTATTTTTTTTTTCTTTGACCACCCTACACATCATGCTTTGCCAGTCAAAGCCTGAACTGAAAAGAACTCATCATCACATTGACAGATTGCCACATTTCTGACTTGATTCTGCATGTTCATATTAAATTCATCTGTCTCTGCAAAAGGATTGAGACCATTGTTTTATAGACAAACGTGTCCAATTGATCAATAATATACTCTCATCAGCCCATGGAAAGCATTTACTTACTCTCAGTGAATGCCAAAATTCCCTGTCTAATTCAATATGCTAGCAAATGAGGACACATTAAATTGCTTTCCTGTATGTATATGTCTATTGACAAGAGATTTCATGCTAATCTCCTTTATACCACAGAACTATTTTAATGGTTGAATGCTTCAGCCTTTGTCTCCACGGGGTAGTAGAGGTAATCAGGCTTTCTCTTCCATAATTTCTCTTCCCTGCCTGCAGATGTATACAGAACATTTTCTGCATAAGCTTAGTGGAAAAACTTTACATTGTAGAAGAAAATACACGTACCAATTATAAGCAGAAAGCTCTGCAAAGTTGATGCTCAGGCCTGGAATTCTTCATTTCCTCCAGGACCATCACATACTTTCTATGATGCCAGAATACAGTTTTAACACCTTGCCTGTTTGCCAGACCTAATCTATGTTTTCTTGGTTGAAAACCTTGTTAGAGATTCCATTAGTTTTGTTTACATGACACAGGTTAGAGGCATTATTCTGACAATCTCTCCAGTATGTATATCACATCAGGCATTGAGAACCTCACAGGAGCCTGAAGTTAATCTTTCTGCCATACATCAGGCCCCCACAGCATGCAGGGTAAAGTTGAGTCGGGCCATAGTTCACTACCACCCCAGCCCAAACTGAAGTAAATTAGCCAAGGCATAGATGATTTCACTGGCACAGAAGTGTGTTCCAGTGTCTCCTGGCCCATGCCAGTTCCAGGACAAGACCTTCATTACAGATTTGCCCAACATTTCACCAAGCTGATGCGTAAGTCAAATCAGACAGGTATATCTATGAAGGATATACCTATAATATTATCAATATGCTATATGTGGCATGGATCTTACAAACATACCATAAAATTTGTCTTTTTTGGATTCAAGGATGCCTAAGTATGTTAAAAAAAAAAAGACAAAAAAACTTGTAACACATTCACACAAATAAAACAACACCAAACAACTCATTGAAATAGTCATAGGGCAGAGCCAATCATAGGTTCATGGTTATCAAAATACCACCCTGGCACCTAATTTATTATTCTGTTCTACAGAAAATAGAACAATAATTCTTTGCCACCCATACACAATATTTGCTGCAGTATCTTATCAGGGTCAGATGAAATATTTTTGGTGTTTTTAACTGTAAGCTAAAAATTTGATTTATATTTGCTTTCTCATGCAAAGAATAATAATGTAACTTTATGATCAGAAGTATTAGAAATTTTATGTTAGCAGGTAGTAGATATTCTTTTAGAAGAAAAAAAGCAATACCTTATGGCTTTTGAAAGACAGCCCTGCAACTTGTGAAGTAATGTAATTCAGGCAGGATCTCTTTGTGCTGCCATGCCTCTGAACAGGTTCCTATCTGCATCATGTGTGCTGATAAGATAGTCAAATACCACAGGTCTGTGATTTGTAAACATCTGAATCAAGGGCACTGCTACATTCCCTGATCATTCATGCAGTGAGGTGTAGCAAAATGGAACAGAAAAGCTCTTTGGAGCTCTAACTGCAATGCCCAGAGTTCAATAAATTAGCTGAGTCTGGGGAAAGGTTAAAAGAAACAAGCTGGTTTGATTCAAGTTATAATTATTTTTCTTGTATCATTTTTGGCATTCTCAAAGCTTGTTTATGCCCTAGAAAGGCATGTACTTCTGCCAGCTCCATGCAAATTATTACTCTATGCATGACCTTGTCAGGCAGCCACACTGGGCATTTCATTGTCTATGGGAAAACTCTGCTTTAATTCAGCCAAATAATTATCACAAAAGTGGTGCAGTAAAAAGATTAAATCCCTGGGTCTAATGCTGCAATACTTCAATTTTTTTAGTGATTTGCAAGACATACAAAATGAAAATAAGGTAGTCAAGTCAAAATAGTAGTAATTCTCATTCATGTAACTGATAAAACCAAAGCTCAAGGCCACAGGGTCCATGTACATTTTTATTTCAATCATGAGACTACATACTGCATCTCAAAAGGGACATGTGGACTGACATTAAACATGTGGCTGCAGTTCTTGCTACCAAATTATGCTCACATGGAATTTGCCACTGTCTTCCCTGTTCTAAAAATTTGTCTGAAAGGTACAGATTCATGTGTCTCAGTAAGAGCTTTCTTTTCATTTGGCAATTGTCCCCTCCATTGTGACATGAAGCAGTACCAGAGGATCCAGCTTCTCTCATGTTTTTGGCATAAACATTGCTATGATGCCCTGTTTGGATTCATTACCTCCAAAGAAGTAAAATTGCTTCAGATTCAGCCTCTTTTCCGAGTTCACGTTAGAATACCAGGTCTAGTTTAATGTCAAGAGAAGGGTTTTTTTCAACAAGTGGAAAAGCTCATCTCTTCATTATAAATTTAAAATTTTAAAGGAAGCATTGGTGCCTGGGGAGCAATTCACTGCCTGAACATTGGTAACTGGTAATGAGGGTTTTGGCATGTGGTTTTCTAGAGTTGGTTTTTTCTTTCCCTTTAATAAAAGAAGCAATAAATGATACATTAATCCAAGATATATGAGATGTGGATCAAATCTGGTTTTTTTTGTGCACATAAGCACCCGTAACTCTCAGAATCTCTGTTTTGTGCACACCCAAGCTGTGTTCATGTGGTGAGATCAGGTGAATAATGTAGCTATGGAACAGGTCTCAGGGCATGTGCCAAGTGTTGCTGCTGTGTCATTACTGACCCCCTTAGCTCTCTGTCCTCTGGGGCTACACTGCCTTTAACAGCAAAGCTGAATAAAGCTAATTCCTGGAGCTCTACCTGACCTGCTGTGGCACTTTGGAGTGCAGGTGAATGTACTGGTAGAACATGAAGCCCACATAAAAGGAGGTTCCAGCAGGACCCAATGCGTTGCACACCCCAACACCACAGTACCCAGTACCTTAAGATGTACAAAAAGGTCTCTGAAGTTCTCTTTACCTCAGGTCTTAACCCTGAAAAACCCCCACTTTTCCCACAAGAACCATGGCTATCATACAATTTAAAAGTAGCACAGAAGAAGCAACTTTTCCCCCTGAAATAAGAGTCCTAAGAACCTTAGGTTTAGCAGAATGAATTAAGTGGGGCAGAAAAAATACTGTAATCAATGTTCATTTTAGGCTCATTTAATTTTAATTTTTATTTCTGTGTTTCAAAATTGGAAGAATAATCTTCTTTATGAACATTTATATTGCACTGTAAATTTGATATAGCATATATCTTTGCAGAAGTGCTAAATGTTACAATTTGGTTCTGCTGGTTTAGGATAAAATTTGTATTCATTACAGACAGATTGTCTATTTTTGTTTTTACATGGATATACATTCTTCATCTGGCCCTAGGAAAAATAAAAAAAAGTGTCATTTCAGATTTCCCTTAAATCGTTAATTTAAAGAACAACATTTTCTTTGACAATAAACTTTACATTTTTTTGCTTTCAGGTTTTAAGACCTCATAAGAAATGTAAGGATGAACCTATTATTTAAATATTCCTCATTGTCCTGGTTCAGGGCAAATTTGAGAGAGAAAATTAATATTTGTCTCTTTGAGGTCCTAGGACACTTACTGATTGAAAAGTCTCCCCAAGCCAGACATTTCAAGGAAGAAAAAATTCAGATTATATCTTTTAAGTCTTGCAGCCATGTATCCCCAGTGTTTTCATATGCTCAAATCTGTTTTTCATGTAAACCAACAAGGCCATCCTTTGTTTGGTTAAGTAAATATAAATTTAAATTAACAATTGTATAATATCTGCCTGTATTCAAATGAGAGATTTTGTGGCTTTTTAAATCATAAAATTAAGCCTCAAACAATGTTGCTACTGGCTAGAATTTCAAGTCAGAAGTGCTTTGCATTACCATATGCCTGAGCTCTTTCTATCATGTAACAATCCCAGTTTAAATGAACCTCTTCCAAGGGCTGCATGCAGACATTGCTGGTGGCATTAGATGGGAAACACCAGGAAGGATCATTGCCCTCAGTCATGGATAAAACGAGCAAAACCAGCCTTTAACTGCCTTCCCTCTCCTTCAAATTAATATTTAAAAAAAAAAGAGCAATCAAAGTACCATTTTAGAGGACTTGCAGCAGAGCAGTAAGACTTGTGACCATCTCACTGCTTACTAGGCAGCACAGAAAACCTCTGCTACTGAAGCTCATTCCTGGGCTCAAAAGAAACCTCATATTCATTATTAAGGACACAGAAGCAAATAATATGTGAAAAATAGATGCTCAAAATGTTTGTGGAGACAGAGCCAAGAATTGTGTTTGTGAGTACGACACATTCTTATAAACTAAGTCACAGACAGAGTGGGAGGAAAATT
>NW_005054354.1:4806896-4828783 GCF_000277835.1 Geospiza fortis | reverse complement strand
GATTTAAAATACTGTTTATTTGAACAGAAAAACCTCTTTCAGAAGACAGGTTTTTCCTCTCATGCTTTCAATGCAACTGTTCTCCAAGAAGTTCTCATCTGATTTTTGATCCAAATTACATCACATTATTCATGAAATTGTAATATAATCATCTAATCAATTCAACAGCCAAGGAAAACCAGTTAGAAAAACCCATGCTGAGCAAGTTTCCAGACTTAAAGAATTAAAGAATTTAATGTTTTTCCACTTTAATTTATGCCTTTGGGAACCTGGGTTAAAACTACTAAGTCATCTCTTTCCAGTGCAGATTGCACTTTTAAAGTAAAAATAAGCTGAAAAGTTCATTTACTACAATTCTTAGACCAGGTATTGATTTTTTAAAAAGTATTTCTGCAAAGGAAAGATCAGAGTTTATAAGCAGTAGGGAAATGCAGAAGTGACGGAGAATTAGTAAAGTGTCCAGAGGCATGATGAAATCAGAGTAAAGAATGAGGAGAATTGCTTCTTTCTGTAATTTGACTTCTTCAGCATAGTTTTGATGGAGATCACCAGGATAATTGTGATACTGAGCTGTATGAGGTTGGATCATGCTTTCATTTCTTTGTCTATTTGCCACTCTGCAGTGGATATTTCCTGTACTTTATGGTCTTCCTGACTTCTTGATACTGTGAAAACAACGTGTGTCACAGTTTTCAGGACAAAATCCTTGGTCATCTAAATGTTCCGTGGTTTTGAGGAAATGTTGGTATGCACCAGGCTGGAGGGGTGATCCTAGAGCTGTTTCCCTGGAGGCTGCATATTCCGGGTGACCTAGCATGAGGTCCTACACCTGCACGAAGATCTGGGGTCCACCACTGTGCATCCCACAGCCATGTGCTCCCATTCCAGCCCTGCAAAACCCAGCAAGGATCTCTGACAGCGCAAGTGTGCTCTGTGTGTGTGTGTGTGTGTGTGTGTGTGTGTGTGTGTTTTCTGCTCCAGCCTTCTCACACGACAGAATAATTGAGACCAAAGCACAGAGGAAGAGTGAAGGTATGAGTGAATCTTAAGAATTTCTACAAAACCAGAGAATTCAGCTTTCTCATTCACCAGTCTGCTCACAGTGTAGCCTCACATAAAAGTGACAGGTAGAAAGAATCAATGGCCAAGGAAGGACTACAGACAGGTTCTTCCAAAGACATCACCATCTCAGTCATGAAGGCAGAGTTGGAGAGGTGGCCTGACACACGGCAGCCCCTCTGCACTCCTTGTCCCATTCCAGCAGCAGGAGGGATGGAAATTCCTGCCATTCCCACACAAGCAGAGCTGCACAAGCTGTCTGGCACTGCTGACCAGCCAACACAGCTCCAGCAGACACCTGGCCAGTGCATTTGGAAGTCCTTGATGGTGCCAAAGCATGCAGTATCAGAGGGCCTCTGAGTGATCAGGGATGCACTGGTTTTGGCTGGGATGCAGTTAATTTCCTTCATAGTAGCCTGCATGGGGCTGTCATGAAAACAGTAGGGATGACACAGTAATTTTTGCTGAGCAGAGCTTACACAGAGCCAAGGCCTTTTCAGCTGCTCACTCCACCTCACCAGCGAGGAGGCTGGGAATGCACAAGGAGTTGGGAGGGGACAGAGCCAGGACAGCTGGCCCCAGCTGACCACAGGATATTCCATACCATACAAGAAAGACAAATTAGGGGCATTCAAAATTACAGTGTTTGTGTTCCCAACTAACCACCAAGCAAGATGGAGCCCTGTTTTCCTGGAGATGGCTGAACACCTGCCTGTCCTTGAGAGGTTGTGAATTAAGTCCTTGTTGTACTTTGCTGGCACACTCTGCTTCTGCTTTACCTGTCAGACCCACAAGGTTTCTAACTTTTGCCCTTTGATTCTCTCCCTCGTCCTACTGTGGGGGCAGTGACCAGCGAGCTGCCTGTTGGGTTTAAACCACAACAAGGGATTAATTATGTAATAATCCTGTATTTAATCCCATTTCTCAGCCTGAATGTATAAATTAATGTCACACTGAAAGGGAACACAATGGTTTTGTGGGTCACATCCTTTAACGCTGGATTTCAGGACACATTTTCACCTCCTAGCTTACTAAGAGCTTGTGAAGGACTCAAAGGTCGGAATCCTTCAAATTTCATGGTATTTGCGCAGGTTTCCAGATCAAGAGAATATCAATCAGATTTCAGTCTTTTTAAAATTTATTTTCTATACATGAAAAGATGCACAGTTTTAGTTTTACTCAGTGGATGTTAGAATGTAACTCAGAACATTTGGTTATTCATCTTCTGCCTGGGCGTGTTTCATCACAGCCCAACCATTTCTGAAACTCTACAGGGATCAAAGAATATAAGAGATAAAGGGCCTGTTAAAACACCACAGTCCTTATAAATTCTTGTCATGTCAATTTTTCAGTGGGAAAGGATGACAGAAGCATGAAAAAACATCCTAACAGAGTACAGAGCCCATCAGTGCCCTTAAAAGAGACATGAGCCTAGCAGTCTTCCAGTATTGTTGTCTTTGCAGGGTAGATAAGAAAGAGCTAGAGGTTACAGTGTGAAATGAAGATTAAAAGCACTTTTCCTGTAGAGAGGAGCTCATCTGACATCTATTTAAAGATAATGATAGCAGTCTATTAAAGGCAGGTGAAACAAAGGGACAAAAGAAAATGTGTCTAAATAAAAAATAATGGTCATGGAGCTTAAAGGACTCAAAAATAAACACACATCAGGTCACTAACCAGTAAACAGTAGAATCTTAAGGGCCATTTATCACAGAGCTGAACAGATATACGTAAAAACAACAATGTTCTTCACCTCAAATGGTAAATCAAAAGCATGCTTTTAACCAGCAACAGCCCAAGAGAGGGGAACAAAGAAGCACTTTTGATTCACTAGTGACATTGCAGACATAATGGCATCACCTCTCAAGACAGTGAAGGATATGTCTGAAGTTCCTTCTTAGGGTTTTTTCAATTTATTTAAAATCAAAATTAATTGAAGGAAGATAGGCTGTTCATGACTTGGTTTGTACGCTGGGGGGTGAATGACAGCTCCATCCAGCTGAATTGATATGTCTTAAACGGTCTATAAAAACCCATAAAACTTAACAGTGTTTCCAACCAATCTGGTCACCATGAAGTATAAGACTCGTTTCACAAGTTTTCTTAATTTTCCTCATTCAGGCTGAGCTAAGAAGATACGAAGATACAAATACAGATTTCTGCCAGACTGCAGTTCACAGAACAGATTTGCAGCTTTTATACATGGCTGCATCTTGTTAAACTCCACAGAGACATGCAGATTCAGAGATGAGTATCTTGTCCGTCAAGCAAGTAATGCTGTTGTATGTGTGGAAAGGAACAGTTTATTTTAGAACTAGAAAAGGAAATTATTTTATGCAAGAGTGCACTAGCCTTGCAGAGTCTCATTTGCAACAAAATTTTTACAGAGAAAGTGGATTGAGTTCACCTACTTGAAACTTGTAAATAAGGTTTTGCTTCACATATGTGACCAAATTTCCTCAACAACTCAGAGTTTGTGTCTCAAATATCTTCCAGAGCCTTTAAACCTGCTGGCACAGATGCCACTTATATATGTTAGATAGATGCTTCATAACAGGAGAATTTCTAATGTCAACCTTTTGCTTTTTATGCCAGAGGAAAATGATTATTTGCTTTGTATCTTTGATACAAAGGGCTTTTGATGCCACCCAGCCACATGTGCAAGTTTATGTGTGTCCACATGCACCTATACATGCCACCAATCCATTGCAGTGCTTTGGAATAACGTTTTGCAAATGAACTTTCTAAAATTCCACATCCTACTTTAGATGTAGCCCACTTGGAAAATTCAAATGCAAAGCAGAAAGATGAATATTTGACTTGCTATTCTAACAGACTTGGATGACTGAAACACCCACTGCCAGTAAAACTGTTCAAGAGCTTTCATGAGAACCTAATATACAGTTTCAGTAAGTTTACTGGCCTGGTAATGCCTCTGGAAATCTAGTCATAATCATCATCTTAATTAAAAGATGTCCAAAATTAGACTGACAAGAACCATCAGCTAAGTCTGTCTTCTGCCAAAGTTGCTGTAATATGTTCTGAAGATATCCTATATCCCACATACTGCCTTGCTGGGGACTGTGTGGCTGTTAAGAGAAAAAAATTGTTTCTTTGTATTAGGAAGCATCAGAGAAGAATTTTCCTACACAGTAAATGCTACTTACAGACACAGATTTTTCATTTCTCAGCGTTTAAAAAAATCACAACTAATTTCTACACAGGTAACATGTGTAAACCAGTTGATGGAACAAGTCACAGCAATTCTTGCTTTGGTGCCAATTCCATTACTTCGATCGGTGCTCCTTCCAGGTGGAAAATAGCTTGGGAAGAACAGTTTAAAATGTTTTATACAGACAAACAGATACTTAAAGAATTTGTGACTTTTGCTTCACAAAAATCACAGATGTATGTTTGATTGAATTTCTGAAACCAATTCAGAATTAGGAATGCACAAGAAATGGCCAATGACCTCTTTTTAAAATTTTCATTCATTAAAATATTTTCATTCTAAAAATCCACTGAAGCTGAAAATAACTCACTACTAAAAAAAAAATTCCAATAAGATTCAATTCAAGGCTCCCTGGGTGTTACCTCTTGGTCTGACTTCAGATTGTGATGATGTTGTTCCTATCTTCATTGAATTCACATTAAAGAGGACATAGGACAAATCATTATGCTTGTATTTAGATAACTATTGCTTCTTTTTCCATGTGCCCAGGACAGCCCAGAGGAATTCTAAGCAAAGCCACTGTTATGAGCATCTCTTATGAAAAAAAAGAAAAATAAAAAAAATTACTGACTGCTTTTACATTTGTTTAGAGCACATAACAATATCTATAAATTCATTGTGCAGGTGATCCTGAGCAGACAATATTCTCTTTTCCATGTCAGTCTAGATATACCTAAGTGGAATGCACATTGCTTGGTGACTCAAGGATGGGCTCTCTGAGATAATGTCTTCAGTTCACCACTTTTTAAAAGTGCAGGGGAAAGGTTTGGCTGGGAAGAAAGCAGAGGATCTGGCACAGGGAGCAAGTGTATTTTGCATGGTCCCAGCAATCTGCTGCCACCATCTCTCCTTCTCTTCTCCTTCCCTCATGGAATGAGTGCAGACTCCAACATGGGAAAGCACAGGAGGAGAAAAGACCGCAGGAAAAGACTTTGAAAATGAGTGTATCTTGTGTCATGCTGTTCAGGGACTAGGCCTGGCACCCTAAGCCTCCTGAACCATAAGTCCAATGTTTTTTCCAACTTTTGCAGACCATTCGTGCCACAGCCACTCTTTTGTTAAGTGTTCCATGGTATTCTTTGCAAGAATAAATTACAAACACAAATCAATTCTGTGACTGTCTAAAATATTGCTCACAGAAGCAGGTGAATGGTGCAACAAATATTAATATGCTGTAAAACAGAAATAAAAGTTTATTCCCAAGTTCCTAATGCACTCATCCATGCTCTATAAGGATGACTTTGCATCCTTTCAGTCAGTTCTCCTTCTGGCTATACAGGGGACTCAGGTTCCATAAAGACTGTGGTACTTTTGAAAAGGTTTTCCATTATGAACTGAATCAGACTTTTTCCTGAACTTTATGAGGTCCTCTGAAATGGCAGAACATTGAACTGCCTTTGATATGATCATTTTCTCTCTGAGTAATAATTATAATTAGCTCTTTTCTAATATCCTCTTTTGGCTTTAGTACAGCTAAAGCTATAAAACAGGCCTGAAACTTTTCCCAGGCACTGTTGGGAACTCTTTTGTATTTTAAGTCAATACCTAAATATAATAAGTTTTCTTAATGTGAATGAAAATTCTGTATGAAGTCGAAGGACCTTTATGATGTTCTTCAAAGCTATTAGACCTCTCTTCCCTTGAAGTAACCTTGACTAGATGGCTAGAAACTCATGAGGGGTATTCTAGAATGTGTCCTGATTGTCTTTCTTCTTCCCCCATTTCATCATTTTACCCCTTTCTTACTCCTTTCCTTCTACACAGAATCTTCCTTTCCAAGTGACCTGAGCCTCTTAAACATTCTTTACTCTCAAAAACCTTACTCCCCTTATTTCCTTTTCATTTCCAAATACTTCACACACATTGTTTACAGCTATGGTGTTTCTTTCTGCAGTAAGAAATCATCCTCAAAGACACCTGCCCATGGCTCTCTAATAAACAAGCTCATGACAAATTGTTTCATAATGGTTTTCTAAAAAGCAAATATTCAATCTCAGCCACTCCTTGTGGAGGATTGTCTTACCTACTCATATTTTTGAACTGTTTCTTGCTATCAACTTTCAGAATGGGACCTTGTGGTGGGCATTCAGGTGCCTGCATGTGCCCCAGAGGGTTCAGGCATCATCTGCTGCTCTTCCCCTGCCACACTGTCACTGAGCGACAGCATTCAGAGCATCTTTATTCTGAGGATTCTCCATTCCACTTCTGTGGGCAGCTCTCACCTCTGATAGAGATGTACAACATCCTCAAGAGTGCTCTAATGGAGTGTAACTTTTCTCTAATGCTCACCTACTTCAGAAAATCCATATAGTTTCTCGTCATCAGGTTACATCACGTGGCTGCTGGTGTTGCACAGGGTCTCAGAGACAGAAGTCTTTGCGTAGAAATTATTTTTTTGGATTGTGGCATAGGATCAGGGCACAATTGGACAATCTCATGGACTCACCCAGGAGTCCTAGTTTCAAGGGTTCTCACAGCAGCATGTTCAGCTGGATTGGGTGAGACTCCCTGAGATGCTCTTCTGCTCATTTCATACAATCTACCTGCCTGTGGGTGTACATGACCACTTCAGTTCATGTGTGATAAAATGTTATTGATTGTCTTCTCTAGATCCAAACCAGGTTCAAAACACCTAACAAAGAGCTGTCCTACGTGACCATTTCCTCATCTGCAGGAATATTTTCTATTGGCTGTTTACACCTTTTGCCCATGTACAATTTGACTCATCCTGCAGTAAGAATCTCTGTGACACTCTACCCACAGCATTTATCAATAGATGTAAGCAAATAAATTGGATTTGACACAGCAGGAGCAGCCCAGTGGATTCTCTAGGGCTGTCTAAAAATCCCACCTGGAGAGGTCTTGCAACAATCAATAAAATATTTCATTTTCAAGGTGGCCAATGCTTCAGACAATCACCTAGTTTTTTAATTCTCTGTTGGAAAGTGATAATGACAGCAAGCTCAACTCCTAACTTTCATGAGATGGGGGAGTAACAAAGTGCCGGGAGTCTTTTGCTGTCACTGGTATGTACCTCAGTCATTTCAAAAACCCATGTACTCCTCCAGGCACGAAGTGGGAGTCTCCAGCTGGGATTGAAATTAGCAAATTAGTTTACTGTAGCAACAGCAAATTGACAAAAGCATAGGAATGCATTTTTGTTTGATATTTTTTTGGTTTCTGCTTTTAACTATGTATAAAGAAGAAGAACATTGTATTCATGCATATAGTATGGACAGATCTGTTTTTCTCTCAGCTTGTATATATATTTGTTATGAATGTATTTATGTTTCTTGTTCCTGATGTATTTCTTGTGTTTTATTCAATTCTGCTAAAGGTTGGTATCTGGTATTCTTGTTGTACTTTGGAAAAAATCCACAAACAAAACCATACAAAATACAAAATCTTCTCCTTTTGTTTCTTACTTTAGATCAATACTTTATTTTTGCAATGAAGGACTGAATTAAAATATTCTGCTGTCACCCCATTAATGAGAACTCAGGGCTGACACTTGCTTGTCTAAGTCCTTCAGTTACCTTTATGACACAGCAAAGCCATTCATTTGATCAAGCTCAAAATATGCTTAAACTCCAGAATTTATGAATTTAAGATTGCAAAGAGAGGGGGGTTATATGGCCAAAGAATTCATTAGAAAGTTTTTCACAAAATAAAACTTTAAATCCATTTGAACCTGGATATCTGAGATGAAATGACAAGGAGTAAAAGAAATAACAATGAACATAATTTTCTTTTGTGTTACTCTAATCTTTTCTGTGAAAACCACTTAAAAGTCTTGATCGTGGTACTTGCTTGAAAGCTGCAGAGGAAGAGGTTCATAAAATTAAGTTTCCAAGTCGTTCAATTACTATTTAGTCAAACTGTTCAGAAAAAAATCTTCACCATTCAAAAAATCATACTTTTTCTATTGTATATGTGGGCATGATTTTTAATGAATACAGCCCTTAAACATTGTAAAACTGAAATATTCATAAATACATTTGACCTGACTGCAAGCTTCTCTTTCTCTTCACTCTGAAGATCACATTCAAGTCTGAGAATGAATTACAAATGTACACAGATGCTCCAACCCATGAAATATTTGGATTAATTGTATTTTTGCCACACAAAACAACTTTTAAAAAGTCTGTTGTTAGCTTCCTTCGGCAGAAATGTTACCAAACCACCTTAGTAAAACATAATTGCAAGTGTGTATGTCCTACATAATGACATATGTGGTTTAAGATAAGAACAAAAGTCCACACAGCCTGGCATTCTGTGCCTGCCAATAGCCAAAACAAATATCCTGGGCATATGGGAGAGGGGTAAGCACATAATGATTTTTCCAGAATATTTTTCCACCTTCCTGCTATTTCCTGGAATAAATGTGATACTTTTATATTTAAGAGAATGAAGGAATTAAATCAGCCCCTCTGCCAGCCCTCCACCACCTCCATGCCCTGCTTAAAATAAAGAAAAAAAGAAAAAAAAAAGAAAAAAAAAAGAAAAAGAAGGGGGGAAAAAGGAGAAAAACAATCAATGGATGAGCAGTATTGTGATTGTAAATTGTCCTTTTGTATTTTTTCCTCCTGGTAATTGATGTGATATTGCAAGCACAAATCTCACCTACATGGCCCTGTTGGTTCTAGCAAGAGACAGGGAAAAGAACAAGTTTGGAGTTTGGGGATTAACATCTTTGTGCTTGGCAGTACAGCTTTTGGATGTGTTTCGTGCTTCTGTGTCAACATTCACACATTTTTGGCAGGGGATGATGTTCAGGGCACCAAAGGTTCACAGCCCTTTCCCAGCAGAACACAGCCTGCCAGGGCACTGACTCTGCTTTAAAAAACTGACTTGGACTAGAAGGGGTATGCATATTGCTTTCAGAATATCTTTAATCTCCTGGAATGCTAAAATACATCATCAATCATTTCAAGATTTCCTGAAGCAGAGACAGTGCTGATAGCCCTTGGGATCTGATCCCAGCCTGCTTTGCATCACTAACAGTGTTTCTATCACCCATGAGCCTCAAGGAAATTTTCATCTTCCTTAGTATTATTTTTGGTTAACTCATGTAGTTAAGAAATCTGATCTGTTAAATCAGTTTAATTAAATGAGTGTGAGCTCTTTGTGTGTGAACATTATTGTTTTGGATTAAATGAATTTAGTTTAAATATTCTGAATCAATATATGCCAAACACATTATTGGTCTGAAATAGTTGCTCACATACAGTTTTCAGTGTTCCACATTTAACACCACAGCTTAAGTTATGTAAATTTAGACTTTGGACTGTGTATGATGCCATTCCACAGTACATCAGATATTTGAGACAAGATTTTTCTGGGGTTGCATTCCATTCCTCATGTATTTCTGCTTAAAAAATTCAGCACTGAGCAGAAGCATTCACTTAAATAAAAGAGCCAGAAAACAATTTTCACGACTATCAACAGCACATAGACACTTGGAGTGTACAAATGTCAAGATACAGAAGCTGTTGAAATCAGTTGGAAAATGCTTATCAACATTACAATTTTGTATCCTGTCCAGCAGACCAAATATTTACAACCGATAGCAAATTCTGTGGTAGCTGATGATTTCCTACCAAAAGTTTTTCTCTTATTTAAAATAGCAAAAATAGCAATTTCTTTAGGCTATTTTACAAAGCTAAGCATTAAGAGCGTTTGTTAGAGCCAGATTAAAGTTGTTAAAATGGAAAATTTTAAAAGCAATTAATAGGGGTTTTTGCAAACCACTGTTTTGTATCTATTTGGGACAGCAAAGAAGCTTTTTTGCACTCAGACTGCAAAAGGAAACTTTTTTCCCCCTAAACATTGTGTGTTTAAGCCCACTGAAATTCTTGTTAGATGAAATTATTGGTGCAGTATTTTTTTTTCTGCCCATGGGAATTTCCTTATCTTTAGTTAAGATATGTGTTAAAATATTGTCTATCAATACACTGCTTTATGAGGGGCTCTTAGAAATTTTGTTGAGATACAAACAGAGAGCTGGTGACTGCAGAGGATGTTTGTACACAAATGTCAGGGGCATCCAAGTCCTTGGAATGTAAAAGCCATGGCTGAAGCCTTTGGGGGGAAATGAGATGTGCACTTCTGTCACTGGTTTAAAAGGAGCAGGGCTGAGTCCTGATGAAGCAAGAGCAGGATGGCAGCAGAATGTTTTTTCTGATGCATCCGCAGTGATGGAAACAGAGCAAAGAACTGCATGGTCCACACCAGGAGGGCCACTGTCAGGGAAACAAGGCACATCATTGCTTCGTTGCTCTCCACAGCTTCTTGAGAGGTGGAGTAGGAGGTGCTGAGCTCTTCTTCCAGATATTCAGTGAAAGGACTTGTGGGAGTGGTTCCAGGCTGCCCCTGGAAAGGTTCAGACTGGACATTAGGAACCATTTCTTTACAGAGAGGGAGCTCAAAAACTGGGTCAGGCTTCCCAGAGGGATGGTCAATGCCCCAAGCTTGGCACTGTTTAAGGGGATTTTGGACAATGTCCTTAATATTATGCTTTAAATTTGGTCATCCCTGAAGTAGCTGGGCAGTTGGATTAGAAGGTAATTTTAAGTCCTTTCCATCTGAAACATTCTATTCTATTCTATTCTATTCTATTCTATTCCGTTCCGTTCCGTTCCGTTCCGTTCCGTTCTAATCTCACAGACTCTTCATTTTTAAATGTCTTTTTCCTTCCTTACAGTCACAGCATGCTGACTGATCCAGGAGGAGAAAGGGAGGGTATTCTTCTTTACCAAGCTGTTTGCCACTCACCAAAATACCAATTTTCATCTATTTCTTAGTGTGTAATGTATTCTGGTTTACACTGTGATTCCCATGAATTTGTGAAAGAGATTAAGTCATTAGAAACAACCCAAATCTCCATCTTTAAGATTCTGGAAAGTTGGTAAAAATAGTATCTTGGTTTCTGTCAGTAATTCAGTGGATTTACTTCTTAACATAATATAAAAACTTAATTCTCATACTATTTTATATTGTTTTTTAGAATATGACTTATTCTTTGAGCTCTGTCAGGAATAGAGGTAACAGTAATTCAGTAGATGAAAATAAATTATTCTCTGATTCTATTATCAATTTTTAGCCAGATAAGTCCTTTAACTTTCCTGGCTATGATCTGAAGCCTCTTTACAAAGCTTTTCTAGCTCTCCCCTTGTGTACATTAGAAACATTAGAACAAGCTCCAAGGGGAACAGCAGAATAGAGAGAATATTGCATGATTTCTAATACCTCATGTTCTTGTCCCAAAAAAATTCACTCATCAGGCAAACCCATGAGAGCTCATTAACACAAAACCTGATTCTTGGCTTGGTCCATCAGCTTGATGCCACTGAACCCATGGAGTTACTCCAGAGCAAGATTTCAGTAACAAAGTGAAGAGCAAACCCCCTCTCGTCATCCACATTGTGACAAAAGGTACACATTTCTTCTCTCTTCCTGTGAGAAATTTGTATTTGCTGGGAATGAGAATTGGGGTTTATAAAATGACTGCAATATTATTCTTCCCTCTTTTTGGTTTTTTCCCTAACCAAATTGAAGCTGAAATTGAATATTGAACAGTTATGTCTCAACTGCAGAAGTCACCTTTAGTTTTTACCTTTTATGCTTAGCTGGGAAGGGGTGCCAGAATCACAACTATCTCCCAACATTAGTGGAGACAATCCAGAGCCATTTTTGCAAACTGTGGTTGTGTTATCCTGTTTTGGCCATTCAGCCCATGTTATGTCAGGACCTGTAACAGTTCTGCTCCCACTAGGCTGTGATCAAATAATGTAAAATGAGTTTAAGCAGAATCCAGTTTTGTTCCTGGCACAGACAAATTCTGGAAGCAGGATGCATTTCTTCTCAAGGGGATCTGAGAAGTCTTCCTCTCATTCCCCACTCGAGTCAGCTTGGTTGTATTTATGTGAAGATACCAAAGCAATCTTGGAAAAAAAGGTAGACTATGCCTTTTCTTAGCTATGTGGAATATCTCCTGCAATAAATTGTAAAACATGAAGATCCCTTGGTTTTATTTATTGTCAATGTTTATGTTATCTCAATTGTTGTACATTTGCAACAGCTGTGAAATCCCAACACAGAGATATTCCTGGAACAATTATCTCCTGCTGCAGTCTAATCAGAGTAGAGAATGTGACTAGGTCAAGGCTCTGGAGTTTTTTAAGATGAGAGATGCATGTGATGATAAATAATGTATGTGTCTAATGTGTTGCAACAAGATGTAAAAGAAAATTAATTCCAGAGGCAGTTTTTTATTATTCTTGAGTCTGTAACCTGTCATCTTCACTGTGAGTCAAATGCCAAATTACAGCTAAAATCCTGTTCTGCAAATGAAATCCTTTAGTCATGCTAATTTTAATTTTAAATTTGATTGTTTGCATTTTACAACTCTTACTATTAACCTGCAAGCCAGTTATACCTCCTAAATTTTAAGACACACAAAAAGCTCTTTGCCTATTCTAGCACTGCAGATGTAAATCGTGATGCCATAGCCTTACCTCAAGTGCATTTCAGGAAAGCTGTGGGTAATGAACTGAGGAGGAAACTGGGCCTACTGAGAAGGCCTGGAGTAAGCAGAAGACTTAAGGCAGGAAGGATCTAGAGACCTTTAGCAGATATAAAATGTAGGATACAAAGCCGTAGAAAAGTGAGTTTCATCAGTTTTACTGGAACAGTTTGTTTCTACAGGAAGGTATATCCATGTAAGCAATAAATTTAAACGGTTCCTCAGGTTCAGCAAGCCATCTGTAGGGTCTGGTACCCCTTTGGACTTGAGCTATGTCTCAGACCTCAGCACAGCCACTTCCTGCCACCTTTAACACTACCTAGATCAAATGCTCCTCTTATACCTCAAGATTTGGATCTGGCCCTGACCTCCTAATGTTAAAGCTTCAAAATTTCTTCACGGTACCAGAAGTCAAAAATACTAAAAGATTTACTTTCCCTTTTAAAAAATTGCTCTGGAATGAAATACAACTTTTTTTTTTTTTTTCCCACAGGATGAATCAATTTTAAGCAGTATTTTATTACAGGAAATGAAGCATACCAGATGAAACTGCAACATGCTTTTTAAATTGGCAAAATTAATCAAACTCCAAATTTGACAGGTCAGTAGAGTTAATATAACTAGAGTTTCAGAAAGTGCCCACTAGTAAATACTGCTCAAGACTGCTACTTTCCAAATGGGAAGGAGAACTCAAGCCATTCAGATATCATCTCCTGCCTGCAGTATCCCCTTGCTCCCAAAGAGGTTACAGCAGTGCATTCCATAACAAGTGACTGTCTATGTACAAACAGCATAGGTTAATCTTTTGCTCTAAAAATTCACTAGCTCCAGGCAGATCTCTGTCTGGAGCAACTGGGAAAGTGGGTTTAGATGACCTTGATGTGGATAACATCAGGCACAGAGCTAATCATCTGAGAATATATATCTAAATCTAAACTATCACAGCTAAATGCTAGAACTCTATGTTCAGCTGAAATTTGTTGAACATATTTGCACACCAGCTTGGCTAATATCTAATTTTAACTGCAGAAGTTCTGCTAATTGGTTCACAATTCAGCAACTCTGGCTTTGAAACCTTTTTCCCATTGAATTAGCCATAAGATGCATATCTTATGAGAAGGCAAGTTATCTGGGGAGGGAAAAAAAAGTGGTACCACAGCACACAGCTCAACTATTGATCTGGCAGCTCGTAGTTTTAAATCTCTAACAGGACATTTCTAATAGCCTAAATAATCAACAGCTGAAAATACTTTAAAAAAAAGGAAATTTCTCTTGGAAAATGGAACGGAAGAAGAGAAGACAATGACAATATTCACTGTGTCATTCCAAACATGAAATAAATGAAAAGTTAAGAGTGAACATAAAGTTAAATGAGAGAGTTGACAGGAAGATTTGAGGTGAATGTAAGATTGGGCTTTTCTTAAGTACAGGATTTTTTGAGATAATCCTCTACTTTTTATCTGACATTAAGTTGTCCTGGGATTCAGTTTCTAAACTGACAGTATGAGCAGAAAGTTATTTCTTTAAAAAATCACTCCCTCAGTGAGGGACATTGCTATCACAGAACCAGCAAAGATGATTGTACCATTTGCTCATGCAGGCCAGTCTTATAACATATTTGCATTTTCACACTGTGTACATAAAAGATCATGCAAGATCTTGAGTTCCTCCATGAGACAAATTACTCAAAGCTGGGAAGGATGCAAATGAATAAATCAAACTTCTGATTGAAGGAAATCATTGGTATTGACCACCCATTATAGGAGCGCTAAAGTCAACATGTACATGGACATCTTACTCCAAAGATTCCCAGACTCCAAAGATTCCTGCTTTTATGCACATCCAGGGTCACATCAGTGCCAAAACCTGTACACCCACCTTCCACTCAGTTGGGAGCCAGACTGGAAGCCCAAGGACTCCGCAAAGATTTTATTTCTCTAAAATTGCAACTCCAGCTGCATCCCTTCAAAATAGACCTGCAGGAGGCTTTTGCCTCTCGACTGCTGTTTTCAGACTGGGGTACCAGGCTCTGCAGTTAGGGGGTGGGAGAATTCCCTACTCTTCCTGGTGATGCTGTTCAACAGATAATTTGGCTATAGTGAGGGAACATAACTCACTACCACAGCAGTATCCCATGGGATTACAGAAATGACTGAACTAATAGTTACCTAGTTACTAAGGAGACTTTTCCAGGTTCCAAGTAGAGGCTCACATTTTCAGTTACAGGCCTCCCTTATTCTTGGTAAATGTTAGGATATTTCTGAATAAATATCAACAGGGGCTGAGGTGCTCGGGGGTCAGATATTTCATCAAGGATGACCATGTATCTGGAAATCCACACATGTCCAGGGCTCATGTGCAGTGTTACTAACAAAAGGTGATTTTAGGAAAACATCTAGCTCACTAATCCTGTGCTCCAAGTCACAATGTACAAGGGCCTGACATACTGTGCAATGACTCTGCAGTCACTGCATGGTAGCCTCAAGGGCTTACTACTAAAATGTTATTTCTCTAAATAAATAAATGTATGTATGTGTTTAGATATTTCATGTCAACAGTGTGAACACTTCTCTGTGCCTCTAACTTTGCACACAGAAAAACTTCATAAAACTACAGCTATTTTTGAGGGTTTGAGTAAAATAATATGGGGGATTGACGCATTAGTTGATGTAATCACAAAATAAAAAATTATTAAAGCCTAAATATCAAAGCCTAAATGCAGGTGATATGCATGCATTCATTTCTCTTGGAATTATATATAATTGATTGGAATTATCTATATTTGTACTGCAGGAATTTCCAAAATTGAACCTAAGAGCTTAGAAAACCAATGTCAGAAGAAGAAACAAACAAACCCCAGAAAACCTGTGTCATTCTGCTCTCCATGTAATTTGAATCCACATAAATTCTGTAAAAATAAATTGCAACGAAACCTCCTGCTATCTTCATTGCAGCTTCTATATGGAGTAAACTGTATTCAAATAATAAAATAGTTCTTGATTCAATGGTCTAATGTTTTGGAATTTAGAGGGCGACATTTTCTGTGAGTAATGTTGCAGTACATTGCTACACTAAAATACAAACCAATTTTATGAGGCAAAACTACATATAATTTGGATCTTTTTGTAAAACCTCTCCTGGCAAATGCTTCCTATCACATTGATTGTTGAAGAATACTTCAGATTCTCATGCTTTCATTATGATTTATTAGCATACAGTAATACAAAAAAATACACCTATTTTTGGACATTCTTTCTATCAGTATTAATTAACTCTTGACTATGCAAGAATGATCAAGACAGATTACAGTTTTATTTTGCCTTTTGCTGGATATCTTGCTCGCAAATTTTGAACTATATATGCATGTTTTTTGAAGAGAAAAAAATTCTAGTATTGAAATTTTCCTGAGTTTTCAGTATCAACACATCAGAACAAAAATGAAATTGTGGAACTCATATATTTAAAAGCAGAGGTGGGAGAGAAAGGATGGTAGAAAAATAATTTCTGTATGTAAATACTGTCATCTTTACATAGATCAAAAAGAGGAATACAAATAAGCAAGGTGAAAGGAAGATTGTGAAATAGCAGATTTTACTGATGGCTTGTAAACAGCGAGTTCTGTGTCCTTAAATAGTTTCTCCACAATACAGTGTAGTACTCACTTCTCATTAAAAATCTGCTGTCAGCAACAGCCTGAAGGCTTTTGGCCTTCAAGTTGTTAAAACAGAAAGTAAAATAGAAATAATACAACCAGTTCCCTCATATTTGACAGCTGGGAGCATACTGGGCGCACACAAATTTTAATAGCCAACACAGAAAAAAGGAAATTTCCTAAACAATTCACTGGTGTACAGTGTGCTCACCAATCACAACTGTTACACTCAAGATGAAGAAAATAATCTTCTAAGGAATAATCTCTAACTGAAGGTTTAGACCAAAAATATAAAAGGAGCCACTAGAGACAATCTCATCCAGTACCTTGTGGTGCTCATGAATGAGTCCTTGTTTGATATAAGATCCTGTAAATAGATTTTGAGCTTTCTTCTCTTAAATAGATATCTACCTTAAATAGATCATTTTCACATTGATTATAAAGTGTTTCCTAATATTCCATTTAAATTATTCAATGCCAAAAGTTAATTCACTTTCCTATTTACTTTAGCCATGTAAAAAATAGCTTATTCTCTTCTAGTACAACCTTTGACAAATCGCAATACCGTTGCTATGATTTTCCCTTTGTATCTTTCTTAGACCAAACAGAACTAATTCCTTTATGGGTTTGGTTTGACAGTTTAATTACTGCTCTGGGTAATAATGGCTATCCTTAGGAAATGCTATCATTAGTAATGGTGAGACTTAATTTTTGTCTCCCATTCCCTTTAATAATGCTTGGAAAATGTAAGTTTATCTGATGTCAAAATATGGAAAGAAGTGGAGTGTTTCCAGATGGTCAGAATAAAACTGTTCAATTACAAAAAAAAAAAACCTTTCATGTCATGTGTTTGTAAGATTTCTCTTGACATGGCCATTGCTGGCCTTATCATCTGAAAATGTTTTGGTGTACAGGTGACCTGCAAAACAGGTGACATATTAGAGTGCCATGATAGAAAAGATTTTGTTTCTCTTCTGGCATGGAAGATAAAGGATCTGTCTATCAGTGTCCTCACCAATAATGCAGATTTCTCATCATTTTTGTAACTCTTTGTAGTATTGTAACATGTAATATTGCAATAATTGCAACTTTTGTATTATTTATTAAAGGTCCTTAAAATTGGACATATCTGACATCAAGACATTGTTTATTTTAGTGCCAAGGTCATGCCCTTGCAGGACACACACACAGCTTGAACTACCTCATCCTTTATTAACACATGGTATCACTCAAAAACCTGGAAAAGCCTCTTGCACACCACATCGACATCCTACAAGGTGATAACAAAAAATAAAAAAGAAAAAGAAACAAACCAAATGAAAAGCTTTACCTGTAACTGCTTACATTGTCTTAACAAGCATGTCAACCTACCCTCTACAGCAGGGGCCAGCCCTGACCATTTCTTACAAATATGGTACCTGGATCCTGCCAGCATGAACCTGTGTTTGTGCATGATTGTCTATTGCTCCAAATCTCATTAATGCCTTAGAAATAGGAGATATTTAAATTCAGAGTGGGTTAGAAAAGTCGTCCTGTTGGTGAGCAGTAATATTGCTCATGTCTACTGAGCTTTCAAAATACAGAGATTTGATGGAGGAAAGAAGGACATCAATTCACAAAGTTGCTGTGGGTAATATCACTCATGAGCTGAAGGTTTTGGCAAACAGCTGATTTGTAGTTCACTGCTCCTTTGGAATTTTCACTGTGAATGGAAAATTCTAAATCATTCTGAAGAGAGGCTCTTTGAATTTACAGAGTTGGATCCCAAAAATAATATTATTTATTAATAAAGAAATTAAGGGTAAGAGGATAGGAGTATTTGCATTATTAGACTGAATTAGTTCTGCCCAGAATAAGCTCCTGGGGCTTCCTTGTATCAAAGGAATACTTTCCCTCACTTTCCAACAGAGAGGCCAATGGAAAGATCATGTATAATAATTTACTGTTATTATACATGGGATCCTCTGGTTCTTAAAAAAAACATGAGAGATTCAAGTTAAGAGTAGAGCAGAAACACTGCTCTGTCACCAGTGCATTAAAATATTATGTTCAATTCAGCATTAAAGAGCTTCTGAGGTGGACATAAACTGAATGCAAAGTACTCTCAGGTCAGAGACATTTTTCTTCCACAAAAGCAACATTTACAAGGCAGCCAGAGTTCAGGAGAAGAAAAGTTAATTAAGTGCATTTTTAAAATTAGATTTGTGAATATCTGCTGGCTTTTTTGTATTTAATAGATATCATAGAAGTGGAATCCATTAGATCCTAAAGAAAGAAAGACTTTTCCTTCAGGGTTTATACTACCATTTGCTGTATATTGACTATTTTGAGCTAGCACCATCTATCACTTTAATCAGGCAATGTAATTCACTCTTTTCATTCTATACGATGGCATTCAAAATCCCAACAAACTTTAAGGACAAAACAATATGAAGCCTCCAGGGAAAACTTTGTATGCCTTTAATATATGCTTTTATAAGCCAGCATCTTCACTAGGACTGAGCCTGAAGAAATGTTACCTGTCATCTCATACGTTGGCAGGGTAGAAGGATGATCTTTTCAAAGGCTGAGATGTGTATTGGGGTCAAATTGCCTTTGAACACTTTGTCCCCTGAAGAAAATCTATTGTACTGATCAAAGCAATTGTTTGACAGATGGATGAATAGTGCCTTTCAAGCACAAGCTGCTGGGCTTCTGGTAGGAATTCCTACAAGGAATTTCATGCCTCATGTGTTATGGAAGAAATCAGGCTACATGGTCACTATAGTGTAATCTCTATGTAAAATTTACATGTCTGTGAGTGTTGCCCAAAAATAAGCTGAGAGAAATTAAAATAACCCTGTGGACTAGAGAAAGGTAAAAATTCATAAAGTGACTATCTTTTAAGTTTGGGGTTTTGCTCTGGAAAACATTACTTCCTTCTTTCTCCAGAAACAATTATTTGTGTTTGGCTTAAAATAAATAACTCTCTCAACCTTTGTTGGTTAAACACCAAGATTTTCAGCATTTGCTGAAAAAAAAGTGAAAAAATTGAACGTATATGATGGAGGAAGAGTCAAAAGGACCCTTGGAACAAAATGGCAGTGTGATTACTGAAAAAAATAATAATTATATAAATGACAATATCATAAAAGATAAATGGGTCAAGAACCACTGATGTATGTCTTCACTTTAGCTTGAAAAATACCAACAAAATTATTGAAATACTGAGAAAAATTTGAATAAAATATTCTGGAAATGTATAAATGATAGAATTCAGTGGACAAATCTGGTAAGTTTGAAACCATAAAGTATTTAACTATCATCCTGTGAATACATCTAAGTTTGAAAAGACAATTAATGACAGAGGAGAGAGGAATCAATAAATCTTAGGATCATAATTTTTTGTGTCATAAAAAGATAAATGCAGTAGAATCAATTCTAAATATGCATGCAAAAATACTTCCAATTAGGTACCATGTAAAATTATAACACAGTATTACTGCAAACTAATTCAGAACTGGTCATATGGCCAACCTTGAGTAACTGTGCAAATCCTGCTGTAGTAATAAAGGAGAATAGTTAATTCATTGTAAATTTTTACATCACCTGGATTAACTGAAAATGTAAAAAAAAAAATGGAAAGAATGGGGGGGGGAAGTGCATTTGCCTTAAGAATCAAAACAACCTTCTGTGGAGTGCAGTTGTTTACTGAAGCAGAGCTATAAAGCTTATTGCATCTGGTAGAATGCCTGCAAATAGAAGTTCTCTGCAATATATGAAGGGACTTGATTCAGAAAAGTGCTTTAGAAAAAATTCTTCTTAAAAGACTGGGTGAAACCCAGATCTCAGATTCACAAAAGGAGTGCAAAAGTCCAGCCAGGGACATGAGTGCAATGCCTAAACTTGGCTTGGATTGGTCTGAGGTCACCTGAGACCTTGGTAGTTCTGCTACCATGGTATAATGTCACTAAATTTCCCTCTAAGAAAACTGCTACACTTATGAGCCTATAGCTGAAAGGCACTGACTCAAAATACATCAGGTAAGGTAAAAGGAAGGAGGCTAGAAATAGCTGACCATGGTCTTCAAAAAATTGATGGTAAAAGAAATTATATTCTCCATTCATCATGACATTTTCTAGAAATCATGTTAGATACCATTAAAATGCAAGAAATAAATTTTGCAGGATACACGACAGCAAATAATTTTTGCAAATATAGGTTTTCACACATATGAATAATCAATTTATATCAACAAGACTGTAAGGCAATGAATAGTATATATGCTTTGCTCCTATTGCTGTGTGCTCTTGTCTTTAAACTGGTGTTTACCCTGTCTCTGGGGTTACCCAGGAGTGACTTTTTTCTCTATTAGAATTAATGGATTCTGTGATGGTGTGCAAAAGACTACTCTTGGCTAATTCTGCAGTGTAACACAGAGTAGAATCATAAGCAATAATAGTTCCATTAAAAAAAAGGGGGTTGATGCCAAATTCAAATACATTTTAAAAAACCAAACCAAACCAAACCAAAAAGTTAGTGACAAGGTGTTCTAATCTTTCAGCTTGGAATGCCTGAAGTCAATTGTGCAAAGACTATCTAAGTGAATTCTGTAGGAAAGAATTCCATATCTAATAGAACCTACAAAAATAGAAACTTTTTTTTTTTGAAACAAAGATTGACAGAGTAGTTATCAAAGGTTCATTGTGAAAATGAAAGGATTTTACTGCATGGGGTTCTGAAAAAATCTGCTGTGGAAACTAATTTATATTTTCAAGAATGACTTGAATGATGGAATTCAGAATGTTTCTCACATTTGCTAGTGACATCATCCTGGATAAAACTGCAAGTACATTCATCTGTAGTTCAAACAATCTTGATAATTCATGAGAGCACCTGAAGAAGTATAAGGCTGTCTGTGAAGCAGGAACCAGAGCAAGATACTGATTATAGGGCAGGAAAAATCAGCTACAAAACATAGAAAGGGAACAACAGGTTAGGGAGTAGTTCCGCAGTTGTATATCCCTTAGAGAGGTTTACAAACTGAACCTGAATCAATCAAACTTTCCTGATGCATAACAAAATACAGATACCATCCAAGTCATCCATGCAGGAGCACATTTCCAAAGAACTTGAGTCAACATGCTGGAAAACTCAGCTGATGGACATTCTTGGGCTCAAGTATGGTAAGAATCACATGGACAGAGTTTGGAAAGCAGTAATGAGACAAAACCTAGTCATGAACACAAGTTCACAGTGAGTAAAAAAAGTGGGACTGGCTGGCCAGAGGAAGAGGCAGCTGAGTGGCAGCTCAATAATTACTCAAATTTGCAGAAGGTTGCTGCAGAGAGAAAGGAAAAAATCTGTTACTCATGTTATTGGTGAAAAAGACAACAGTAATCAGCTTAAATTCAAGTAAGAAACATTAAAATTAAACAGCA
>NW_005054354.1:4804757-4806876 GCF_000277835.1 Geospiza fortis | reverse complement strand
GAATTGTTTTGTTAGAAATGATAGTGGAATACTGAACTTTAGTAGGTAGGATAACCTGTGTGCCTGGACATGTCTAAGAGCAGGTTCTACAACCATGCTGCAGTGGCCCTGGTTTGGGACAGGAAAATGAGCTACATGACCTCTCAGGGCTCTTTAAGCCTTCTGGTTCTACATTTAAGGTATTAGAAATAAAGTGAGACTGCAATGAAATGAGACTTGCTAAAGGAAATGCTGAGAGAAATCTTGGAAAGGATTCTGGGAAACAAGAACAAATAAAAAAACCCAAATGGTTTTTTGTCTATATAAAGACACAGGAGAAAAGAGAAATAAGGCACAACATAAGAAACCGAGTTTTTTAAATAATATTGAACTAGGACAGATGTGTCAGATAACTGCTGAAAAAGTAATTGAAAATCCAAGTAAGTACAGGATGGCGAATTTATCATCTGAGGTAAAGCAATAAGGTTTATTTAGAGTTTTAGGAGGACAGGGCAATTTCTACTGCACAGTAAATAAATAAATAATAGGGCAACATCCATGATAAAGTATAAAATATTTTTGAGAAAATGTAAATACTATAAATGCATCTTTTAAAATATTGAAAATAAAAAACAGAGAAAAAGAGACATCAATAGCTACAAAACCACTTTTGTCAAACCTTAAAGTTATGTAAGACTTGAGAACAAATTTTTGAAATAAAAAACAATATTGAAAACACACAGATAAATCATAAATGGGATGATCTCCAGTACCCAAACAACAGATTGCCAAAGGCTTGCCTGATTTCTCAGTAAGAAACTATTTTTAGAGGAAAATTCAAATATAGTAGGTATTTTCTATCTGATTTTCAAATATGGTTCTTTATGGAAAACAGTTGGTAAAGCCTAGCTGAGTGGGAATTAGTGTGTGAATTCTGATGGGAAAAGGAAATGACTTATGGAAAATGACACCTGGCCATGCTGGAGGGAAAAATACCAATCTGGATAGAGTTTACCATTCTCTACCATTGATCTTTTAAAATGTTTTTGACAGCCTAAGCACTAAGGGTAGTGTTACGCTGCTAAATAGGGCACAGTCAGCACATAGAGGGATAGCACCAGGAAAGAGCAAGGCTGCCATGGTTTGTGCACAGTAGAAAAAGGATGAACTACAATGTACAGCACAACATACATGGAAACACTAAAAATAAATTTGCAGTGTAAAATAGTAGAGAATGGGACAAAGAGCACCAGCCTTGCAGGTGACAAAAACTGGGTCTCCCCACCCCCCTCTTCCTCCGGGTAACCAGCTACCAGAGCTGAAAGTTAGTGATGGGGAGGCGAGTATATCCTGTTAGTGACATGCTATGCTAATCAGACATCCACAGGTCCATGGGCCCAGATGGGATGTACCTGAGAGTAGCGAGGCAGCTGATGAAAGAGCTCACCAAGCCATTTTTAACCATTTACAGCAGTCCTGGTTTACCAGAGACATCCCAGGTAAGTGGAAATTAACAAACATGAGGTTGTTTAGCCTGCAGAAAAGGAGACTCAGAGGTGACCTTACCACTCTCTACACGCCCTGAAAGGCGGTTGTAGTCAGGCTGGGTTGGTCTCTTTCTCCAGGCAGCTCTGACAGAACCAGAGCTCACAGTCCCAAGCTGCATCAAGGGAAATAGAGGTTGGATATTAGGAAAAAGTTTTTTACAGAAAGGGTGATAAAGTTCTGGAATGGTCTGTCTGGGGAGGTAGTGGAGTCACCATCCCTGGATGTGCTTTAAAAAAGACTGGATGTGGCACTCAGTGCCATGGTTTAGTTGGGGTGTTAGGGCATGAGTTGAACTTGATGGTCTTTAAGGTCTCTTCCAACCTGCTGATTCTGTGAGTTCTGTAATGTCATCTACAAGAACAGCCGGAAGGAAAACATAGGGAACCCATCATGCTGACCTCAGTGCCAGGGAAGGGCATGGAGCAGATCATCTTGGACACCAACTCCACAGCATTTTCCTAGAGAAACTGGCTGATCAAGGCTTAGATGGGTGTACTTTTTACGGGGTGAAAAACCAGCCAGGTGGCCAGAGGGTGGGGAATGGAGTTACACCCAGCTGGGAGCCAGTCACTAATGGGGTACTGGCTCCTGC
>NW_005054354.1:4776129-4804469 GCF_000277835.1 Geospiza fortis | reverse complement strand
AGGATTACACAGCAGCAACTTGGCTACAGAGCTCTCCAATGCCCTTGCCACCAGCCAAGGTTTCTGACATGTATCTGTTCTGATTATTACACATGTCATTTTGATAAGCTCCAGCCTAAGCATCCCAGCTTAATCACTGGTAAGGTTGCTCCTAGTTCCTCTTGGCACTTACTCAGGTATGCTAATTTTATCACTGTTAGTACAGCTTCCTTTTGTGGAACAACACAAACATCTGTGCCACATCCTCTCTCCACCTTTAATATTAACATTTCTGTGGGTGCTGAGTTCTGTATAATTAGGCCCATTTCTGAAGAAGGTCTGGCCAGTCCAAGCAGTCCTGGAAACGCTGTTCTTCAACCACTAGAGTGGTCCGTAGGACATATATACTGTCTTGGGGAAAAGTAACAAACTCTGACAGTGTAAGGCATCCAGTGAAATTCTCTTTGTAGTTCTTGTTGCCACATTCAAGAAAGACCAGAAATGGTTATTAAGCTGATTTATTAATACAGTGCCAGTGTGTGTGCATTAGCATTTAGTTCAGGTCAGGAGTGCCCTTTTTTAACTAATCTCATCACCCTCATTTACCACATTTAGGACACATAAATAAGAATATTTTCAAACAACGAGCAATACCCGACTGGTGTGTGTTCCACCCACAGGACCAGAGCAGAGGAGCGGGCAGGTGCTCTCACAGGGGTGTTGAGCAGTGGAAATGCCGCACTCTGCTCATGCTGTCTGGCCTCTGGAGGCTTGTGTTGGGGCTGGCAGTGGTGAAAAGCCACCCTGCAGCCCAGCACACCTTGCACAGGGCAAACCCCTTGGAGTCAGGCCCTGCCCTGAGGTGTGCAGCCCATGTTGGGGATGCTGTGGGAGACTTGCCTGGGTTTTGTGGCATGGAGATAAAAGGGGGGCACCTCCACTGAGAGCAGGGCAGTGTTAGGGTCACAGGTGGGTGAATGGGAGGCTGGTTAGGTCAAAATAACCAAACAGGGGGTGAGAAATGGCTAGACAGGACATGAGAAAATATCTGGTTTAACAAATAACAAGGTGAGAAGCTGAGAAAAGTAACAACATCATCATGAGGAATAGCTAGATTTTTAAAAGTTATGTAAGAAACAGACAGAATTCTCACACAATTGATAACAGAATAAAAGGCACCTTTAGGAAGCTCAGACTTATAAGACCACCAGTGCTGAATAAAAATAGTAATGCTTTGTAATTTTGCTGCCTTGTTACCTGGGTAAGTATCAGAAATACTAAATATGAGTACAGATGCAGAAACAGTGGCAGCAGTGAGGAAAAAGTAAGTAAGGGAAGGTATAAACAGTAATAGAATATACCAAAAATTCTGACAGAAAATAAAAAGAAAATTTAATTTTTCTTCTGACAAAACAGAAAATTTGTTGGCTGTTTTCTGACAGAAGAGGCAAAGTTTTGAATTCATGAAATGTTGATGTTATCCTTTTACAAGCTCAGGTGAAATCTATCTGTGTAGTTCTGGTGCAGCAGCCTGACATAAACATCAGAAAAGGGAAAGGCTGACCCAGTGAGAATAAGTGACAGAAGGAACTGTAGAAATGAGTGTAAATAAAAGAAAATTACTTTCACTTCCCAAAGGATTCCAACAGCCCTGAAGCTATGCAAATCAGTGTCTTCCTAACCTCAGGTAATCTAAAGCAATCCTGCACCTGCCCTTGCTCAAATTGTAAAACCAATACAACCTTGAAGGGAACCACTGCATGCTATAATAAGCAAAATCATTCAACTGCAGCCCCATAACTGAAGTAATTAAAGACTTAGTTATTAAAAAAAGAACTCTGTGGCAACTTAATCAAATTTGGGATGAGAACATGAGCCCTACCTTTATGGACAACTTCTGTCTCACACATGGCAACAGCTAAGGCATTTTCGCTGAACATGACAAGGTCTATCACTCTGTAGTAGTGGCTAATCAGAAAGAGGAAAAGGGTTATTGATTCAACTCCTTACTTCAAAGGACCTGATAAGAACAGAACTTGAATCAGGGCAGGATTCTCATCCATATGGATCCATTTTCAGCAAACAGATTCACTCAAATCTAACAGCCCAAATGGACAATAAAGTAAGATATGTATTTACATTCTGGTATCAATAACATTGATGGAATCATGTTTTCAGTGTAGAAGGTCTCCAAATTCTCAAAATATCTGAAATTTTACTTAAATTTTAAATGCTTAAATTGTGGCCACTGAACTTGGCTCCAGTTATTCTGGAGCTATCTGTCCAATCTCTAACCAAATGCAATAGATTAGCAGAGGAAACACTTGGGGAAAACAAAAAAAAACCCCAAAACCAACAAGCTTTTCCTTCTTATTTCAGCATTTAAGCATTTCCAGATTAAGGAATTCATGAATTATGATGGTGGAAGTAGAGTACAGGAGAAAAGGGCAGAGTAGAATAGAGCAGAAAGAACACATGCCCTTGTCAAAATATTGTGGTTGCACAAATGAAGCCAATTAGGAACTCAGCTGACAAGATCTCTTTTCCCATGCAAGGGAAATCTTTTCTAGACATTTATGTTTTCAACAGCTAGAGAAAACAAATAGATGTTTCTAAAGAAAAGAACAGTAATGATTACAGCTAAGCATGAAAGGCCTCTTGTTTAGTGAATCATCCATATTTTTAAGTGCTCACAATTATAAGTCAAAAAATTCCATTTTCTGGAATTGCACCCCAATTTGTTCTCAAAAAGAGAAGTAGCTTTAGACCCTTAAGGGAAATTGGTTGAGCTTACTGTAAACATTTTGAATATGTAGGAACAGCTTGCTGATGTAATTTCATAGAATTATCTCCACAGCAAGAACAAAAAAAAAAGCATAAACTTTAATTCTTGGCTTCTCTAGCTTTTAGAGGGATATATGGGGAAAGGATAGCAACAATTTAAAATGTTATGAATTTTTAAGCACATGAATGATGGACTTATTTTGCACTTGTAAACCTAGGAAAGGATGTATACACATTAGGGGGTTGCCATGGCTTGTGAAGGCATCAACATTAGTAGTAACTCCCAGTTTCCATATATGAATCACACAGATTTTTTAAGCAACATATATATATTATTTATTTTAAATTAATTGTGACATTTGAAGCAGCACTGATACAGCTGTGATGTATAAAAGGAGACATCTGGGTCAGTTCTGTTAAAAAATTCTAAAAAGGATCTAGGAGTGATTTTCTGTATTTACTGAAATCAGTCATAAATCTTGCATTCAGTTTAGTGGCACTGACCTATGCACTTATTTTTGCCATAAGTTCTCTCCTCAGTCTGCCTCACCCAAAGTCATGCAGGTTTGTAAGGGAATCACATGATTCACTGACATTCTGCAAAAAGGGAGAAGTGGTACACCTGCTGCAGGAATATATCTTAGGGGGATTTATTTCTAAGTAGAGGCATTTATTTCTACAAGAGGAGGAAGAAGAATGACAGTAAATTGATTTTCCATTGCTCACCAGAAAGTCGGGAGTTCTTGTGAATGTGAGAACTCCATCTGGCTATTGGGAATTGTCATGCAACCAATGTTATGCAGCAAGCAACCCAAAAAATGGTGCTGCAGATAGCTTTGTGTAAAACCCTCTGTGCTGAACCATGATGACAAAAAGGTGCAGCCTCGCTGGAGGCTGCACTCTACTCTTTAGCAGAGAGGGGCTGACAGCCCACCTAACCCCACACAGCCCAGGAATGAGCTGTGCAAGTGCATCGACATATGTCTGCGCCCTGTGTAGCCAGCAAATCTCTTGTGACAGCTTTTGTAAGTAGATCTTTTTCTTGTATAGTAGCCCCCCTATTCAGCATAATCTTCAGATGAATATTGCCATTGACACAAACAGGAGCCCCTGAATGTTCTATAGGGTGCACAAAAAGAGCAACAAACTCTAATAGAAAAGCCATCTTAAAGTAACAAGACCATAAAATTAAAGAACAAGGAGCTCTCTCTCATACAGTAGGTATGCCACAGAGGAAGGGTCCTGTTCAACAATTAGGGAAGTGGAATTGTGTGACAGCGGTCACAAGGGTTTTCAGGCAAGGTGAGAGACGAGAACGTTGACTCCATGATCAGAAGGCTTGATTTATTATTTTATGATATATATATATTACATTATAACTATACTAAAAAGAAATAGAAGGAAAAGTTTCCAGAAGCTAGCTAACGTAAGAATAGAAAAGACAGAATGGTAACAAAGGAGCTCTCAGTTCTGGATTGGCCATTATTTCTAAACATCTAAGCTAGGCCAGTCCAGACAGACCTGTTGCATTCCACAGCAGCAGATAATCTATTGTTTATGTCTTGTTGCTGAACTTCTCAGCTTCAGCAAGAAAAATCCTGAAAGAGGATTTTTCATGAAAGAAATGTCTGTGACAGAATTGGGCAGAAGAGATAGTTAATTAGAGTAAAAAGGGAAAGATAGGAGAGAAAGAGAACTAAGAAGTAAGCCTGCCTCAAAAATCAAGAGCTATAAATTTTAGTAGCTACTGCACACTCTCAGTTCCTTTGAATTTGGTAGGAGTTTGATGGTTTTAATGATGTCTAGGTCAAAGCTTTGAGTAATCTGCACCAGACTCCTGAACGAAGTGTGAAGTCCCTGCCAATGACTCTAAGATGATATAGCCTCCATTTCTAACACAGCATGAGAGCAGCAAGAAGTGAATATGCTTGGGCTGGCAAGGAGAGCCTCAATGAGATGAGTTCTGTGGTGGATGAGCAGAGGGGGTGTCAGGAAACAGCACTCATGGATAATGCCGTGGTGTTCTAACGGGACAACCACAGACTGAGGCAGGAAATGGGTCTAAACATACAGCTGACAACACAGGAATAAAACTTTCAGAAGTCCTATCCCAACAAAGAGATAGGTCTGGCTCAGGTAAGGACACCAGGGTGCAGCTGCCTTCCCAGTGACTGTTAACGCTATTCAGAGACTCCAGATTAATACAGTGACCTCCAGCCACTCATTTATCACCCAAGTTATTTCATGAGTCTAAATCCAAAAACAGTCTCAACCAGAGTCCCTAAACAGGGGCAGTATCATTTATCAGACAAAATCAGAACCCCACCAGCTGCAAGTTCCATGCAGGAAACTGAAGGTCTCCAGTCTGTGCAGAATAAAGGATATGGGTGGCAAGTTTCTGGTTGCTGTACATTAAGAACTCCTCTCAAGATATTCTGTCTCAGTATACATCCTAATTAATAATTTAAGTGGGTAAATTACAAACTCTTCTAAACTTGAGGCCCTCATTTTTCTACCATTGGAATTATTTTTTCTCACAGGTAGCTCAGTGGATTTCAGCTCTGTTTTCATTTAACAGCAGGTCTTCAGTAGGTAGGAAAAAACCCATAAAATCTCACTGCAGTGTTGCTTTCCCCTGCAGAATTACAGACTCAAAGATGTATCCCTGACAGAGAAAAAACAGTCTGCAATGAACATAGATTCACAAATTTGAAGGCAAAAGATTATTATGAACATTTATTCATTCCTGCATAGCTCAGGTTACAGAATTTCCCACAAGTGATTCCAGTGTCAAATTCAGTAATTTACAGTTGAATTAGAGTACTTACCCTGAGAATGATTGGAATTTTTCCATAACCATGATGCAGTATGCTCTGTAATGTTCTACATCAGCTCTTACTACAAAGGCAATGAGGAAATATAAATAACTTCACTCTTTTAAAACTTTTTTCAAAATATTTTTCAGCATTCCTCCATATCTTATTTTCAATTAATCAGACTGAACTTGTTCATGAGCTTTGCTACATGACATATTCGCTGGCAATTTGTGCAAATATCAACTCTGACAAACACAAGACCCAAGACATAACTGGCACCGTGGATGCACTTCTGCACTGAAGATTTATATTAATTAACAGTGTACATGACCAACCTCTTTTTGCATTCTGCTCTGTATTAGCTTTTTATCAGGTGTAGTTACTCTGAATTTGTGGTCACTGTGCATCTGGATACAGGAATGTTGGAACATGCAAGGTGGATCTAAGGCAGCATCCTGTGGGTGTTCAGTAAATCTGCCTTTAGCTGTGTCAGCTTCATGTGGCACCATTTGTTAGGTGCAAGGAGCCTGCAGTCATTCAGTTAACACTCATTAACAGATCTGCCCAAATGGAGACTGCAAAAGCAAATTTCATCTTAGCATTCTTTCAAGCAACACGACTTATTTCTCAGCTGATGCAGAAATCATTTAATTTACTGAAGTCAAAAAAACTTTAAGAAAAAACAATTGTCACCAATAGGGATAATGTAATAAAAAACTTTCAAAATGGAAGAATTCCAAAATATCCTAAAAATACCGGGAAAGAACTTTTCAATCAGCCTCCATGGCAAGACCATTTCTCATCTATCAGTGATTCTATCAGCCCACTGCATGCAGTCACTCCAGAAAACATGCAGAATAAAGGAACCAGTGAATTTCGTAGTGTCTCTTCTGCCCTAGAATAACCATGCAGCTATTAGAAGTCCACTCCTAGTTCAGTGCATAATTATTGTTATATTTATTTTGGAAATGACTGGCTTTTATCAGCCCTGATTGCTCCTCCCCTGGAAAAGGTCAGTGTCTCCCCAAGGAGGTCCTGCTCGCAGCCTCAGAGAGATTGCCCGGGAGTCATACCCTTTTGTCAGCTGACCTTTAAATACAATAATGTCAGTTTGTTAACAAGAAAGTTTCATTTGTTAAAGTCCTTAGTGTTAGTCTGACATGCCATTTACAACACTCACCTGGTTTTTTTTCCTAGCCTGCCATTCCACGATAATGTTACAGTGTTAATCTTTGAGGTCACACACTAGGCAGGTTCCCTCTCCAGCCCTTACTTGCAAGCTGAATATAAAAACTTTCCTCTGTCATTAAATTAGTTTTAAGGAAGTTCAGACATAAGTTCAAAGAAATATCATACAATTTCCAAAAGCTTTTACTCCAGAGGCTAGAAGCACTCTTTATGTTTCTCTATGTGGTTGGAAATCTCAGGGAACTTGGGGGGAAGTTTTTGACTGATTTCATGGGTCTGCAAAAAAACAAATACTGTATTCATCCTCTCTGTACTAAAGGGGCAAGTACTGAGCATTTAATTAAGTACAGTGATAGTGCAAAACTGTTTTTCAGGCAAAAGTTCTGCTAGAATATTTTTGGGTGAATATCAATCGCCCAACACCGCAGCATAAATTCAAACACGCTTTCCTGAACTCCAAGGCTTCTTCTGGTGCTGCCTGCATTCACAATTACAAGCATGATATTAGGCCTTTTGGTGAGCACATACATTACTGGCAAAAAGTAAAGAATATTTTCTTTTGGGAACATCATTTTTCTTGTGACACTCTTACAGAAACAGGTCAGGCTCTTAGGGATCCTCTCCTGGGAATCACTCAAGTGGTTTACACACTATGGGCAGCAAGCTAATTGTAAATCTTCCTTAGAAACTGAGTCCCTGCTGCACCACCCTTCTCCCCAGGCTGCTTGCACAGGCAAATCTATCAAGATATACAGGATGCCTTCCTGCCTTCCCAACAGGTTTGCTTCCAGAGAAAACTGAGGGAAGTGTGAGTGCTGGTAACCACTACATGGGGATTAAGGCTATGGGACATGATGCAGAGCACACCTGCCTCCAGCATGGACATATCAATGAAAAAGAGAAGAAACAATGAGGCCATCTAGGCCTGTAAGGTCTCAGACCCTCAGTCTTGTCTGTGTGAACAAAGGGAGGAGAAAAAAGTGTCATTAGAGTCAAGACACTGAGAAGGGGAAATACAACTTATCTCATATATCCCTTACCTCATACTGCAAAAGCCAAATAAAAAAAATTCCAAGCTACCGTCCAAACTAACCTGTCCAAGCCAAGGAAAAATGTTCTTCCAAACTCTGATAAACACCTTGATCATGAATATGTGATTGCTTTACACTTGCAGCACATCTAAGGACATGGATTCCCTGCAAATCACCAGAGCATTGACAGAGTTGTGCTGATGATCTGCCTCCAGCTGTGCCCCCCTAAGCAGTGCTCCAGGCAAAGACACACACAAACTTCAGATTATTTTCCTACCTCAGCTTGGTGTAGCTTCCCCTTAATGTAATTCAGAAGTTCACATTATCCCTTTTAGTCACAGCACTGCAGGCATCTCATGTTAAGGTAATTATCTGTGATGACCCTGAAGTCCTTCTTGGAGTCTAATGTACCTATCATGCTCATTACCATAATATCCCAGTCTCCATAGTACCAAGGCATCTGAGTCAGTCATGTCACTGCAGAGCACAGCCTGGAAAACAGCAAAGAAGGAAAATAGATGAAGATAAAGATTCAAGAGCAAAAGCATAGGCTTTTTAATTATTGGAAGATATTTAGGAGATCAAAAGGGTAATGTAAATTTTCTGTAATGAAATGAAGTCTGAGTGACAATGTTCCATTGGAAATAATAATGCTGAAATCATTTTGCAAAGCACAGCACAAAACTGCACTATAGGAACTGACAGGAAACCTTTTTTTTTTTTTACTAAGAACAAATAGATTGAACAGAAGCAAATTACAATAGAAGATTAATGATGCTGCCATGTACACTGACTAAACCAGGAGTAACTTCATTGCAAACCATGCAGCTACACATGTGAAAGAGTACTGTGAGAGTAGAATAAAGCTCAAAGTAATGGAAATTCAGCTCCACTAGTAATGATGTGAAACAGTGGACAGTCATGTAAAAATAAAGCACATTGCCCAGCATGGTTTCTGTCAAATTATATATTTACTCTGCTCTTACAGATCTGTCCTTGACACTTGTTTCTTGCTAGTTAGTCACTGAGTGAACCTCCTTTAACAAATTACACACTTCACATCTATACTTTTGCACCACTAATAGAAAGAGTATTGATCACACATTTTCCCTGTTGAATCTTGTATCTCATGTTTGCGACTGAATTAAGAGTCACACTAGCACGACAGTGCGTCAGGGTGGGAGTCACCTCACCTGGCTTTCCATGTCTACACCTGAAGCAGTCAGACTCTACTCCTCCTACAGCTAATTACAGGCTTTTCTGTATCAGGGCATAAATGGCATCTACTTTAAGTGTAGATGAGTTATGATCTAGAAGTGCCTGTTTCTCTTTATTGACTGCAAAGGGAGCCAGGAGTGACTAGATCAAATAGAGCCTACACAGAGTCAGCTGAGTCACCCCCACAGTTTATAATTTTGATAAATCACACACATTAAACCAAATTTGTTCAGTGAAACATTATTTTAGCAGAGCCTTTGGCAACTAGCATGCACTTAGAAAGTAGGTCTTTCTGTGTAAACCTTCCCTGCCAACACACGTGCAGGGAAGTCTGTGTCAGAGTATCTCTTAGACAAACACTGTGCCAGTTGCCTAAGGACAGCAGACCAAAATTGTATAGCAGCCTCCTGATTGCTTATTAGTACTCTGTAGCCTGGCCTATAGTAAAGCATTTTAATGAAGAGAGGGAGAGTAAAACAGCGTCCATGAGTAGTTTGAAAATCAGACACTTCTTGTTACAGATGCCAGGTTATTCCAGGAAGCCCGCAATGGATGCCTCTGTGGGAGCCCTTGTCATGCCTTGCCTAATTCCCATGCACTTAAGTGGCGTCCTCAGCTCACCTTTTGCCCTTCTCTTCCAATTGCCACTGCATGTACCAAGCCATACATGATGAGCTAAAGGCACAGCAGTGCAGATGCCCAGAGTTGCACACCTGCTTCAGGCCAATCTGGTACAAGGGAGTTCTGGTCTGCAACCATGTAACCCATGTAGGACCAAAGGGTAATGACCAGGACCCCTTCTCTGTTTCATGTTCATTCCCATCATGGCAGTGACACAGAATCATAAAATCATAGAGCGGCTTGGGTTTGAAGGGACCTTAAAAGTCATCTAGTTCTAACCCCCCTCCCATGGGCAGGGACACCTTCCACTAGGCCAGGTTGCTCAGAGCCCCATCTAACCCGGCCTTGAAGACTCCTAGGAATGCAGTGTCCACATCCTCAGACTAAAGATTTTTTTCATAATATCTGATCTAAACCTACTGTCTAAACCTACTGTCTTCAAACCTACAGTTTGAAGTCATTCCCCCTTGTGTTATCACTACATGCTCTGGTAAAAGTCCCTCTCTATTTTTCTTGTAAGCTGCCTTTAGGCACTAGAAAGCCAAAAATAGATTGTCCTGAAGCCTTCTCTTTTCTAGGCTCAACAAGTCAATCTTTTTAGCCTTTTCTCATAAAGGAGGTACTCAAGTTAACTTGGTGCCCTCCTCTGGATTCATTACAACACGTCCATGTCCTTCTCATGCTGGGGACTCCAGAGCTGGGTGCAGTACTCCAGGTGGGATCTCATAAGAGCAGGGCAGAGGCAAAGAATCACCTCTCCTGTTCTGCTGCCTGCACTGCTTTTCTTGCAGCCCAGGATACATGCTAACATCTCAAGGATTATATTTTTTACAAACAAACAAACAAAAAATTAATCTCGGATGATAAAAAAAAGAAAACACAAAATTAAAAAACGTCTTGGGAGAAAACCTCAGGTAGAATCTTCAGATAGAAAAGGTATTTGGGGAGATAAAAAATGCCTGGACAAGGTCCTGGATCTAGGCTGCCCTGTTGAGCAGGGGTTTGGACGCTTCCAACCTCAGCCAGTCTGTGACTGTGAAAAATCCCACAAAGCGCCTGCTAGGGAGGTTGGTCAGGAGAAAATTGAACTGATGCATTTGTCCCTGTGCCTGCAAAACCAATGTGTGGAACAACCTTTAAATATGCAGTAAGGAAGGATATCACTGTTGCTGCTGCCTGAGATTCTTGTTCAGGTATCCAGGTAAAACTGGAGTTGTAGATTTAATCTCTGCCATAGGAAGTAATTGGAATATCCTATAAGCCTCTCTATCCATGACTCCCTTCAGCAGCTGTTTCACAGCAAAACTCCAATTTCAACTGTACAGTTTCAAACGTAATGGATCTATCCATGTTACTTCATAACAGCAGCTCTCATTTGTATTGATTTTAAGATTATTCTTACATAGCAGATTTTGGAGTTACTCCTGCTCTAGTCTGCTTAGAAAATCATATAATTTTTCTTAAATTAACCAGTCTAGGGAAAAATCATGTACAATAACAAAATCCATCCAATGCCAACACACAGCAGGGCAGTATTTTCAAGGTCTGAAACTGTACAAAGAAAGAGAACTTTTTTTGTCTTCCCAAATAGTATACATACAAAATAAACTGGCTCTCTTCACATGAAACATTAAAAAAAGTATATGCTTCACCATGTTTTTGATATTTGGCCTTACTTCAGATTGGCTTAGATTTCAAAATCAAGTTCTGTCATATTAAAACCAAGATTTGAATGCCAAGAAACAAATCTTGCTGAACAACTCTGGTTTTGAAACTTCAGTTATTTTGTAAATAGAAGCACAGAGTCTCACTTGTCTGTCTCACATGAAATACTGAGATTTCAGACAGAAAATAACAGTTCTGGGGTTTAGTGCTTGCCTAAGGACAAGCCTCCAGCCTATAGGAGCCTCCAGTTTTAGAACCCTGCTGTAGAACTGTTTATACCACCTTACATAGATTATTTGGGCTTCTACCTTCTAGAGGCGCTGCAGTTTCAGTATTGAACTACACCATCTTGTACTTTTTGTAGTATTTTTTTAACATCTCCATGCACTGCCTTATGAATAGCAGCCTGATGCTGCAGTTTTCAGGATAGTCTGATCTTCCTTTGGTATTCTGTTAGTTGTTACAAGATGAAAGAACCACTGAAGGAATTTGTGTTAAATGTCAGTCTCAGAGAATGACATACAAAACAGCCTCATTCTATTTTCTGCACAGAGATTGACTAGATTTTTTTTAATCTTTCTTTTTGGGGAATACATATGGAAAACTCTTATGTGATCCTGAATCTTCTTGGAATTTTAAGAATTTATATGATATGATAAGTTGCCCTTTTAATTTTTTTCCAGAAATTGACTTTGAGGACGTATTTAAAAATTCAGCTAAAAGCAAGATTATATTTTTTCCCATCCCTAGAGGGGCTTATAGGATTCTGTGAATAAATATAAGTACATAAACCTAAAGAAATTATTTTCCCTCTTGCTACATTATGAACATGTATTTATGCATATATTTACTACAGCATTTACTGCTGCAGTGTTTGTTCATGCTTTGTGGCTTTCATATTAAGGAGGTACAATGGCAGGTGAGGTGAATTAAGTCATGTGGACCAACAGAACTGCTTTGGAAGTCACCTTCGCATTAGGTGGAGAAGAAATGCAGGGAAAACCCAGCCAAAAGGGAAACAGTTTCTCAGTTTACACTCTGACATGCCAAATGCTGAGTACTTGCTCTGTGGGGAAATGTCACAGAGCAATTGTATCAGCAACATGAAATCTTCAGAGAGAGAATTCAAGCCCATGAGACTTGGAAGGCTGAATAACAGGAACTGAGAGAGACAGAAAAATTGATCAGCAGCAAGGATATGTCGGAGCCATCTAATCTTGAAAGGGGCACAAGTCCTACCTAAGAGGATAGAGAAATTCAGAAATATCACAGAAGATGGGAAAGGTACAAAAATTACAAGTGATGCATTTTTCCCAATAGATAATATCAGTGTAGCATCCAGCACTAAGGATGCTCCTCTGAAATTAGGAATTCAAACTGGAAGAGGAGACAATGTTGGTAAGGGTAGAAGACATAATCATCAGGCAAAAAGATAAATGTTTGCTTTTCAGGATGATTCTATAGACTTCTGCTCATCACAAATGTGATAGACATCATAAGGGACTACAACCCCAACAGACAAAGAAAAGGGAGGGAAAATGCTCGTTGAGACTTTTTTTTGCGTGCCTAAAGAAGGGCAATGAAGCTGGTGAAGGGTCTGGAGCACAAGTCTGATGAGGAGCAGCTGAGAGAGCTGGGGGAGTTCCAGCTGGAGAAAAGGAGGCTCGGGGGGGACTTATTGCTCTCCAGTGCTACTACAGGTTGTAGCCAGGCGGAGATTGGACTCTTCTCTCAGGTATCAAGTGGCAGGATGAGAGGAAACGGCCTCAAGTTGCACAAAGGGAGGTTCAGGTTGGATATTAGGAAAATTTTCTTCACTGAAAGAGTGGTCTGACATTGGAATAGGCTGTCCTGGGGGGTGGTAAAATCACCATCCCTAGAAGTGTTCAAAAGGTGTGTGGGTTTGCACTTAGGGACATGGTTTAGTGAGGACTTGGCAGGGCTGGCTTAACTGTTCAACTCAATGGTCTTGGAGGTTTTTTCCAACTTGGAAAATGTTATGATTCTGTAAAGGAAAAAAAACCACAACAAAACTCAAGGTTCATGGTGAATAAAGGTGATTTGAACAGGAGAGGCAAACCCTAAGGGAAAAATGGTTAGCTGGCATTTAAAATCAAAAGGGTTTGAGGATTCTTTTAAAATAAATTGTGGAGGGGTGCCAGCATTTGCAGTGATATTTTAAAAAAGAAACCTGAAGAGCCCTAAGTGTAAAGGAGAGCTCAGGAAAGACAAGTCCACTGAAGAAGGCAGATTAATTCTTCAAAAAGGCCTTAACTTCAGTAAAAATTGGGGCATTCTTACATGAAAATCTTTCCTTGAGAGCAAGGAGAAAAGGGTCAAGGGTGTCCACAGAGAATCCGTTTGAAACCAAAATAACTGTAGAAAAGACTATGGTGTAACTACAGAGAAAAGATATATTAGTGGACCTGTGGATGAATACTGTTAGATTAAAAATTCAGCATTGCTTTGTTAAGGACAAGTTCTGCCTTATAAGTGTCTTAGAGGGTTCTAAAAGAGTAAAAAATTATGATAATAATAATTATTTGAATGGTTTAATCTAGCCTAATTTCCAAAGACATTTTAAAGGAAACTGAGCAATGACTTAAGAAAGAAGGTTCTGTCATGTGAAAAATATTTGATGAAATATAGAAAACCTAGAAAAGGAGCAAATAAATAGTTCTTACATATCAAGGATGTCAGCAGTTGTTTCTATAAGGATCTGTTCTGAGACCTCTGCTGGTTAATATATTCATAAATGACCTAGAAAAGACAGTAATCAATGATAAGGTTTGCTGATGGTTCCAAGTTATTAAAGATAGTAAGATGAGAGCCAACTGTGAAGTGTTGCAGAAGAACTGACAAGATGGATTGGGCAATAAAATGTCAGAAGAAATTTAGAGTAGACCAATGTAAAGTGATGCCCCTGTGAGAAGCCAATTGTACCTTCAGACAAATTGTTTTATTCTGGCTTTTACTGCCTGGGAGCAAGAACTTGGGGTGTGATGGTTGGTTCTTAAAAAAACACCAGCTCTGGGCTGGTCAGTGTTTAAAAAAAAATTAAAAATTGAGCACGTGATAGGAACATGTTGGACAAGAAATAGCTAACAAAGAAAGCACCTATATATACCTTTATCCTACTGTATAAATTCACAACTCACCCATGCCACATTCTTCCATTAGAAAAACACATGAGTGAGAGGTGTGACACAGATCTACAAAACTACGTTGATCACAGAGAGTAAGGAGAGGGATGGACTGCTAAACAGTAATTCATTCAGTGAAAAAGAATCAGTCTTCATCCATGCTCAACATCAATAACAAAACAATAATACAAGGAATTTGACAGTTTGACCAAATAGATTTTAGAAATCACTCCTGCCCAGTTGGAAATCTTATCAACAGGGCATGAGATTAATTTTGCTTAACTTTAGATGTCTACATTGTGTCTGTACCTGAGTTATTTGACTAGACTTCTTTCACACTCAACAGAAAAATATTTTCAGCATGCAAAACAGATGATCATTTTGGACATGCACAAAAAGAGTTGTAACCAAAATTCCTGTTTGCTTCCCATGACCATAAAAGGAGCCTGTTGTCATCTTATTACAAAAGTCTCATACCTTCTCAGTGATTTCTCATGGGCAGATCCTCACTGCACTGAGTCCTTCACAGCACAAACAACAAACTCCAACTCTTCTCACCCAGCTAACCCACACTTTTGTAGCACTCGTCTTCTTATTGGACACAGCTCTGGCCTGTTAAGGGCAGGCCTGCTCCTAATTGGTGATTAGTACAGCTGCAACTCCTCAGGGGTGAAACTACCGTCTGCAATATTCTCTTACACTCTATCCCTCCGCAGGAGCCTACATAATTATCTCAGATACAGAAAGCTGCACTCCAGTAATCTCAAATTTAAGGGAAATATCAGAGATATCCATATGTTGAACAGGAGAACTGTTTTTCTTACGCAAACATATCAATAATTTTTCAAGACTGTCCCATACTCAACTGACTACACAGATGAAGCCCACTGTCTACTGCAGGATCACCTTTTATTCTTCTAACCCCCAAAATACATGTTCCATTGCTATATCTTCCGATTGCTATTATCTGTATCTCTTTGGTTGTGCTTTTCCTGACTGCAGTTCTATCCCCCATGGCTGTCCACCCTCCCACACATAAGTGACTCTCTTCCCCTCCCTTTTCTGCAACTGATCTCCTCCCTTGCTCTCTGTGTCCAGATTAGGGGCTGCTCCTGTCCCTTCATGTGCCATCAGTCAACTCACATCTTCTTTAGAGCAAGATCCCACATTCCCTTACTGCTTTCTGTGAGATAAGGCAGGCTAAATGATGTAAGATGAGCACCACAGGTTTTCTTTGATCATTGGCATTCTGGCAAAATTCCTAAACTGTTTTCAGCTGATTGGGCAAGTCCACTGAAGAAGCTGCTATTTAAGGAATGTAGCATCTATTGAAGAGAATAAATTTTAAATTATATCATAAAAGCATAAATTGCCAGGGTTTATTTACACACGTGTGCACAGCACGTGCCTGTTGTTTTGTACCAGATCAGTGAAGAGATACTCACTTTAGAAGATGTATATTGTCCTGTGTAAATTTAATATTTTTACCCTTAAAAGAAAATACAATTTATATTCTGACTTTTTAATAGCCCCTTAATATCTTATATATATAATTAAGCAGAGCAGGTTTTCCATCACAGTTTAAAAACAATCAGAGCATGAAGAGCTAGGATTTATCAATTTAGAAAAACTAAAACTGTGTTCTGTTGTGTTAATTTTTGACAACAGTTGTGTTTCGTGAAAATGCACAAGAATATGTTTCATCTCAGTTTAATTCACTACTTTAGCTTAATGCTGAGCTGAAGCAAAGCTGTGAGGACCAGAGCATGTTAAAAAAGGAGGAAAGCTGATTTTCCAGTTTCAGTTTGTAAACAATGATGAGGTGTGAGACAGTGAGATTTACCCATTTTGAAAATGTGAAGAACATGGCAAGAAAGAAAAAACCCCATTGACTAGTGATAAATAATATTGTCATTTAATATCTTAAGTTTCATTAAAGCTTGTTTTAAGGAGCTTTTTAATGCATTTTTTGTAGTTTTAAGTCCCAAATAAACAATATCAAAATACCATTAATCTTTAATTGGGCATCAACTAAACTGAATTTCCATTCAAATGCAACCTCACACAAATCATAATTAAAAAGACAAATTATCCACTAACTAATGAATTCACCATTCCAGCATAATAAAACTATAAGTACTAAGTAGCACAATAAAACCATGTAGTTTTATTACAAGTCAGACAAATATGTAGCAGACATGCATTTTTCACTGAGCAAATAACTTCATTAAATTTATCAAAATATTTCAGCTATTTGGAACAGACTATTTTGCAGAATATTTTTGAGAAAAGGATAAACATTATTTAAATTAATCCTTGTTGATTTAAATGGTGCTTAAAGTCGCTGTGATATGAATCACTCATCTTGGTGCACATTCTGCCTATACACCCTGGTTTTATGTGCAAGCAGTGACATCTCATTTGGAAAAAGCTGAAATCTATTCCTGTTCCATTGTTAGCTGTTGAATATTTACATTTGCAATTAATTTAAACTGCAAGCATTTCCTGCTTAGTCGGCTGGTACGAGATTTTGTTAAGAAATCTAAATACAAATAGAATTTCCACAGCTGTCATAGACGCAGCTAAGGCATCTAGGTAGGAGAGACACACGGGTGTGAGAACATCTGCATTTTTGAACATTTGCTAGTGACTGTGCAAATTATAAGTGGCATTATTATTTGCAAATAATGTGAAAATAGGAGTTTCATAGTACAGCCACAGGATGTTAAATGGTGGGAAACGATGAACTACTGAACTACACTCAGCTGGAGAAACTGAAAGCTTTACATGAGGCACAGGCAGTGCCTCCAAAGTCTCCACGATGGTCACCTAGGATAAAACAACCTCAAGGATGCTGAAAGCCAAGATTAATTTCTAAAAGGCATTATGCACAGAAATAATGCCTTTGAAATTTCACATAATAAAAAAGGAAAGCTCATATAGATCCCAGGAGGGGAAAAAATGGAGTTGGCATTGGTATAAAATAATTCTATTTAGGAAACCTCTTTTGTGCTAATTCACCTCAACATCAGTAATCTTGTGGATTGGGCTACAACAGTGAAATTCAAATTTGTACAGAGTAAGCAGCCAATTCATGATGCATCAGAGGATGCAGGAGTGAGGGAGACTACTGAAGCACTCAGAAATGCTGCATTCCCTGCCAAGCAAATCCAGAGGAGGTATGGCACTGATAAAGAAACAAACATAGGTCGAATAATTTCTCCCTGCCTCTTCATATTCGCAACAAGGAAAATACATGTTTATTAAATACTTGCTTAATTCAAATAAATTCAAATACCTGCATAGTACCAGTCAGATAGCATAACTGTAGAACAAACTGCCTACAAATTACATACAAAATCACACATCACATTGGAATTGCACATTAAATTGGAAGAATGCAGGTGATTCAAACAGGAGTAACACTTTAATGCTTGCTCTTATCTGGCCCTTACAGAAAATAAAAAAAGTAAATTTTTAATGAACATAACTACAACACGTTTTCAAGGAAATAGACTGCAAGTCAGACTAAGAAAAACAACTTACAGAATAATTAGCTAACATAGATGTATTCAGTTAGGCATGGCCAGATGTAATTCCTCCTTGGATGATTAAGGATATAGAAAAAATAAGCTCTGATCACTATCTTTTAAAAGCTGTGAGAGAGAGATAATACCTTGAGGACTGGAAAAGGACTACCAAATTCTCTATCCCAAATTTAATGTGGAAAAAGGAGGATTCAGTGAAATACAGATCTAATCATCCTAGTTCCAAATCTTGAAATACACTGGAAAACATATTAAAGGTTCATTTTGTGAATGTCCAAGAGATAATTAAATGACAAACAACGACCAACATGATTTTGTCAGGAAAATTAATATGAAACCACTCTAGTGTCATTAAATAGTTTATTAGATAAGAACAAAAGAAAAATATATTATGTAGCTTAATTTTAATAAAGCTTCTGACATTGTGTAACATGATGTACCTTAATGTAATTATATAAGTACTAAGTTCAAGATGAATGAATAATCAGTTCAAAATTGGATTTCAAATTGGCTTTTACCTATGGTCTACTCTTAAAATGTTATGGATAGTCCTAAGCATGTCTGGTCTGTTTTTCATTCTTCTCAGAAATACATGTTTAAAGAGGAGGGTGGGCATGTACTAAGTTTCCTTGCTGACCTAGAAACTTCAAACATTCTGCAGAAATCCTAACAGATGAGATGCACTATATTTCTCTTTCTAGAAAATTAGGCACATCTTAGATGAAATATGGCAAATTAGTTTGGACTGATCTAATTTCATAAACCGATATTGCATTTAATCCCATTTTCCATTTATCTCTATGTCTTAATTATTCTTCTCTTCCAAATTTGTTCAAAAGGTTTTCATTATACTTAGGTCAAACTGACATATATCTAGTTTTCAGGATTACTTTTTTTTCTTCTCTCAAATATCATTACCATAATGCTCTTCTTGCTGCTATACCATCTCTAGTTTGACAGATTCAATACAATGCCTTGCTGCCAACTTTAAAACTTAACATACTAGTTCTTTCCAGTATTATGCCATGTACATTATTCTTTCCCTTCCAACTGAGCTTAGGAACTTTCCTTCCACCTAAAATGGACAGGCACATTCATCACTCATAGTCTTAAAACTACAGGGGAGATGACAGATGCTGGTGTCAACCCTCCCTACAAGGCCATGCTTCTCCTACCAGCCTGTTCTCTAGCTCTTCCAGACATGAACTCAGTCCACACCAAGCAATAATCAGGTTTCCTTTTGTTCAAAAAAATCCATTTTGTCAAGGCCCATGTTGATGGCTTCTTGCAGGCTGATCAGCCAGGGACATGTAGCCCTCCAGGAGGTGGAGGCCTCTATCCTACCTGGTACTCACCTGTCAAGGATAACACAACCTGGGGGCTTTTTCACTCACTTATCCTTGTTCTTTCTTTGCTCTGCATCATCTTCATTTATAATATACACTACTGCAGTCATCTCTTTTAACACTTCCAAAATATTTTGACTTCCCTCACTTAAAATATACCTTACTGAAGATTTCCTGCCAAAACACAGTTCATGTATAATACTGAGAGTATTCTCCCCTCTAAAACCTCTGCTCACATCTTGGAAGAAATTTTCTTCAATAAAAAGAACTCTGAATATGCAGTGCTTACTGTTGCTTGAGCCCTGCAATCCTAGTATTAACTTCTTCTATAATTCTCAGTTTCTGGGTTAATCATGCACAAATTTTATTCTACTAAAGCAAGTTGAAATTTTCCCATCCACTGCTGTGCCTGATTTATGACTACTTCCCTCTCTATGCATACAAGATCATGGATTGTAGTAATTCTAATACCTAATTGTAATACAGCATGTCACTAGTAATTTTTTGCATGTAATTCTACAGGCCTAATAGCATATATTTTTCATTTTTGTAAGAGCTAGACAGATATTTAATCTCCTTGTATATTTTTTTAACAGGATGTTGTTGAAATTCTGAAATAATATTGATTTACACATACAGATACAGTGATGAATTTATTGTTTGCTTTTAAAACAACAGTCACAAAAAATAATAGATCCTGGGTTTAGTGATGATATATGGTTTTAGGCATTGGGACCAAAATCCTATTTGACTCATAGAAAAGATCCAGTAACTTTCTGTGAGCCTTTAACAGGCAAGGTTTTGGCCCCACAAAGGATGCAGAGGCTGAAAATATATTTAGAGATGATTTTAGAGTTCAGCTTCCAATCTATGATTTGAGATTTCTGCACTTAAAGGCTTCCTAACTCTGCAATTGCCAAAGGTCCATAGTACTTCAGGTTTTCATTTGTTAAGTTCCCAAGCACATGAAGCTGTGCCACAGCTCATTTCCAGGATGATATCTTACTTGACTAATTTGACCTCTTTGCTGCCCAGTTTATGCCAGTACACCAGATGGAGCAAAAGATTGGTCACACTTACTGGTCTCTGCTTGTGACCTCCACACTAACAGGGAGAAGATGACTTTCTCTAAGAGCATACAGACAAAAAGGCCAGGTTATCACAGCACACTGCATCTCAATTAATGGGTGCACACTCTTCAAATCTAGAGCAGATGGTCATTTCCTATATTAGAACTAGTTTCTATACAGCACTCTGTATAGAAAAATCCTATGCTGGACTTTATTTGGGCAGAGAGGAGGAATTGAACTTCAAGTTAAAAAAAACTGTTGAAATGGTTCATGGTTCTGTTCTAATTTGCATAAACCACTGAAATCTGATCAAGTCACCCAGGTTAACATAAGCATTAACAATTTATTCTAGTAGATGAAATAAAATTTTAACAAATTTTAAGGCTCTATTTGCCTTACCAGGCTGCAGCGAGTCAGGATATACTCGGTTCTGTCAGGCCCAGGCTGCAGTACAATTGAGAATAAATTTAAAGTAAGCAGATTGCTTACTTTTCTTTTCCAGGGACTTTCACCTGGAAAAGTGGAAAACTATGACTTCACAGGCCTTGCCTGATTTTTATTCCTGTGAATGTACCATGTCAGGTATATGAACAGGAATAACTTCTGCTGGAAACTCAGAACTATTGCTCAAAATAATATGTAATGCAACATGAATAGCCAAATAAAGAAGAAAAATTGTCTTAAAAATTAAAAACTCAAGCCTTCTATTGTCTCTTCAGTCATATCTGACTGTCACTTGTATTTCAAACCCAGGGCCAGTGGAAGGCACCAGGATGAAACAGCCCATGCCTTATCCCAGCGGCTGGAGCAGTCTATTCCCAGCAGCTGTGTAGTCATACACCACAGCATTAAAAACTGACTTGTCCCCAAAGCAGGAGAGCATACTAATCCAATCTGCCAGCATTTCAACACAGCAGTTTTAGGTGTAGAAAATGGAAATGCTAATGGATTTCAGATAATTACAAAATATATTACTCCTAGTCTGCATTTGAGTGTTGATGTCTGTTTATTCCACTTTGGACTGGAACAGTAGAAGGGAACACAAGCACATAATATTTCTCCATGTAAGACATTTGAGAAGAATATGAGAGGATAAGGATTTATGTTCACGTCTGCTTTTTCTAATAGTCAAAAGAAGTGTAGAAATGAAGTCTAGAGATAGTCATGCCCAGAATATACTAGTCAGGCTGCGGTCTGCAGTGTGTAAAGAAATAAAAGAGAAGGTACAGGGAAGTTACACACTCCCCATGTAGGTTTATGAAGTGCCTCATAAATACATTTTGCTCAACTGCCTTGATTTATTTCTTTATTCTTTCCTTTTTTCCCCCTGTTTTCTCTCCCTTAGTTTCTGTTTTTCAAGAGGTCATACTTTGAAAGAAAGCTTTGGAGATAATAGCACTTTTGTAGTGCAGGGTGAGTCTTCAAGAATTATCCAGTTTGCACCTGGTTCATGGATGAGATAGTGTGCTCACAGAGAAAGACAAATCTGCATGGGCAGAAAATGTTGCAAAATCCTGGCCCTACAAGTAACAGCAATTAAGATAACAGCAATCACTGTTACCCAAGTCCCTGATCTCCTTCAAGGGTGCATTGGCTGAACAGATTCATATGGTTCTCTCATACATAACAAGAAAATACCAAATTTGTGGAGAGACATTATATCAGAGGTTTAGGAGCAGTTAACCACTCACACTAGAATATTATATTGCTGCCACAGAGATTGAAGAGGAACTAAGGAATGGAGAGGATTCAGGATGATTGACTGGCTGAAAAACATTGTCTGCAACAAAATTTTGAGAGGCCTGAATCCATTATGCTAAAAAAACCCCATGATTTGATTATGGGTTGTTAATTCTAATTTGAGTAACAATCTGATTGTAGCTGGCTCATCAACCTCATAAACAAAGATAAAAGAAGATTCAGGGACTGAAAATTGAGGCAAGGAAAGTTCAGACTGAGAAATAAAACAAGGTGAGAACTTTTAGAAGAGGTATAAACAACCACCAAGATAACCTAACGATATTAATGTTAGTTATATTTTTAGCATTTTGATTTGGTTTTTAAAGTTTTTTTTTAATGAAAAAATATTTAATCCAAGCAAATTTATTCATGAAAGCCTTATGGCATGTATTATTCAAGAGTGCACAATAGATGATGGTGATGATGATGATAATAATAAGACAGAGCTGACATCTATTCTGAGTGGAAACCTGAGCTTATTTAATCCACAAGTATATTGCCACTGGCTTGATTTCACTGTTGCTTTTGATTATATTAAAAACTCTTTCCAAATTTACTGATAAATTAAGCACACACAAACACCAGATGAAGTAGACCAGGGGATCTGGTCAAAGACAACACTCCAGGAATAAAAAGGTTTCTTGGGTTTTTACAGCCAAGCATCCATGCACCTGTGTACAGCACACCAGGGTAAATAGTTAAACTGGCACAACAGAAAACACAGCTGATTGTGCCAGGACAGCATGATAAATAGTCAAACCTGACTTTGGCAGAGGGGAGCAGGAACTTTCCAAGCCAGCTTTGCCACCAAAGACTGTATCTCATGTGTCTCCTAAAGCTGGATACTTGGCAGAACAGGACAGTACTGGTACATCCACCCCTCATTGCCAAGGCTCTAAGACAATAGATCTTTTTAATGCAGTTGATTTGAAATGTGTGTTTGTTTATGAAGAGTAAGAGCTGAAGGCCTTTTACCACAGAACAGTTTTCATGTAAACCACAAACCCACATTTCATTTGCTAATAGCTCTATGTCGTATTTCCAGTCTCTAAAAGAAATAATAGAGAGTCTTAATGTCAATCTTCTTTTTGAAATGCAGCTTCTCCCATAGGCTGTACATTACAGCCAGCAGTCATCAGAGATGGATAGCAGGAGTGTATTTTTCTTAGTGTTGAAGACTCAGTGAGCTGCTGACTCAGAATCACCTTTCTTGGAGACATGCCTTCCTCACATGTTAGTTCTTTGCTTAAACCACTAGAGCCATTTAAAGAATATTTGATTCACCACATGGCAGCATGAATTTTGAGTAATATTCCCCTAGCACTTACAGTGTGGTTCAAAATAGCATCCATAGACAGCTATATCTTAAGTTGATAATTTATTTTTAGAATACAGCCCAGAGCATTTTTTAATGCCCACATTTGCATTTGTCTTTGATTTGTGCTATGGAGAATCCCTAGTAAGTGAAAAGTGCATCCAACAGATATTTTTTTCAGCGTTTTTGAAATGATGTGCTATTTTTAGACAAGATTAGTTATTCCCCCATCTAGATACTATATTTTGATCTGTTGCTCAAGCCAACTTTAATATGTCATGTCCTGAAAAGAACAGTAGAGAAACAGTACAAGGGAGACATAGCTGAGTATCTATAGCTACAAAACACATACAGCATAAAAAAGCTCAGATGAAAGTGCCCATAAGCTAAGCTTCCAGGTAGATAGCATGGTAGCCAAAAAGCCTTAGTCAATACCTTCCTGTAAGGCTTTGGGAGGAATGCCACAGCACTTTGAGAATCTGCTAGAACAAGCATTCCTATCATTGCCCTGACCCTGGTGAATTACTCCAACTACTGTGATCACCCAAGCTTTTGTAACTGAGGCAGAAGCAAGGCTGGGCTTATGATTCAGTTTAGTCCCTACCTTGATGGGATCAGCTGGATAAGGGCCCTGATCCATTGCCTGGGCCACTGCAGGCACTGTCACAAGGGAGAGTGACAATGTGCATCTCGCACAGAGGGAGTTTGGAAAGTTCTTCAGTCTGATCAGCCAATGGATTCACTCTTTTTACAAGTGTGTTAAATGATTTCCTGGTAAGAAATTAGCACATATTCAGCCTGGATGAGCTGATGCAAAATCACTAGCACATATATTATTTCAGACCATCTATTAGGTTTTGTAGCATAATCTTAGATTTAAAACCAAACGGTCATGGCAATCTTCTCTTGCACAGAGTTGATTTCAACAGCCCCTAACCCAGGCACTTGCCCATTCATTGCCTCCCCAGCCCTGTAACCCCAAAGCCCTGCAGCACCACACTGCTAAATGAGAGGCCATAACGACTGAGGCTTGCCAGGGTGCCCTGCCCCCACTTTTCTTGACTTGCCTGCAAATCCATGGCTAATTTGTTCTACTTTTGCTTATCTTTATGTGGTACAACTGTGGTTTTATACAGATAGCTCTAACAAGCCATCATTCTGTGGAGAATGAGGCACTTACACCTCTAACACAGCAATGTAAGGTAGAGAAATACAATACCAAAAAACCTTGGGAAGTGGAGAGGCAGGATGTCTGGAATGATAAGAGGTGGGCCCAGGCTGGCATTGAGGTGTGCAGAGATATAAACCGCCCAGCAGCAGGCAAAGGATTGCAGACTAGGAGCTGGGTTTGATGGTAACAAAGAGCAGAAAACAGCATCTTCCACAAAGTGAGAGTTAGAGAGCAAGTGTGGATGCAACATAGAATTGTAAAATCATGAATGAAAACAAAGGTATATGCTAGAAAGAAGTGTATGGTAGAAAATGTATAAAAAAATGGGCAAATTATGGGGAAGAGACCAGAAAGAACAAGACTGGATCCTTCCCACTGAAGGATCAGGGGATGGTGGCTTATGGTCTTACCCTTTCCAGCAGCACAAATCTGCTGGCTGCTAGTTCAGAGGAGAAATAAAAGGGTAAGCATTCTTCAGGAAAAGCATAGAAAACCAAGAACTGAGTGCTAATATTTCAATTGTATCACTATTATTGAGACCTTTTGTGTAGAGAAGCACTCTAATTGCATAATTAGTTTAATTTTAAGGTCAGAAATAGGTCCAGAGTAATAATAATCCTTGAATTAGGCTGCTGAGAGTTCCATCACACTAACAGCAAAGCACTAGATGCATTATATGTAGTGTGCTTCCCCCTTGCCCATAAATAATAACATTTTGAAACACCACCTTCTCCTCAGGTGCACTTGTTTAATCGTTTGGGAACAGCAGCTGCTGTTTGAAAAGGGCAGTGGCCCTTCTGATGGAGTGGACCCATGGTCAAAATAACTCTGAAAGAAAATCCAGCAATCCTCCTAACAAAACCACTCTTTTTCTTACTGGTTATCAGCTCCTGATCTTGTCCACCACATCTCCACAAAAGCTGTGCTGCCGTAACAAAGGGCAGAGCAGACACAGAACAAGAAGAAATTGGAATAGCTTAAATCAACACTATTGCAAAGGAACAACAGCCAAAGGGGCTGCTCTGGCTTCAGAAAAGAGGTGACAAGACTTATGGTCTACAAGTGCTCCAGCAAAAGGTTGAAGATCAGATGTGTGCAATTGAATTTTGTTATTTGTGAAATAATACCTTTGAATCTCTTTTTTTTTTTTTTTAATGAGAGGCTAACCATAATGTAAACCAAAATATTCAATTAGATTTTGCATATGTAACACAAAAGCAAGAGAAAAAGATCAAACCTGGAGGCGCAAGTATTGGAGACATCTAAAAACATCTTTAAAATCAGCACACATAGGTGAAGCAAATAAACAGTTAAAAATGGCTAATTTAAAATTTCTATCCAGATTTTTCTGTGTTAAAGACAGCTCTCAATTTGACAGCATTACCTATGAAACAAACACCAAGGGGGCTGTGAATATCTGTGGTCTGTAGGAAGGAGAGATAGCTGTGCTGTGAAATAAATAATGTTGTATAGCTGATAAAGGGACATCATGTAAAGATATACAGGTCATTAATAGATTTACATACCTGGAAGGGGGAAGATGCTTAAATTGCTTTAATATTGAATAACTTCCCTTTATAACAAAAGTATTTTCCACAGGAAAACATCAACAGAAAAAATGGGCTTTTTAAAAAAACTTTAAATTTACATCTTTTTGCAAAATAAAGATTAATTAAATTAAAGAATTTTTCTTATTTTTTATTTAAACGGAATTTTTCAATTATTTAGAGGGATTTGCTTGTAATTTTTCAATATAAAGAAATTATTTTCAAAATGTGTATTGGATATTTCTATTATTTTTCCACATTAAATAGTATTGATTTTGTCAATATCTTCTCTTTAGTAAAAATGCCAGAATCGGCTTTTTCAGGAGCAAAAACCAGAGCTTTGTGAACTGCATGAGCTCAATGAACAGCTTGATTAAGTCTATTGTGACTGAGATGAGTGAATCATTACTTTACAAATTGCTGTTTATTAGTTCTGAAATACCCATTAATTTTTCCCAATTAAAAATTAATAAATGTCTTTGTCAAGTTCATATAATTCCTTCCTGACTGTAATTTAGACCATTGTTTCTTTGGATTTCAGAGCTTTACATGTGTTTCTGCATCTGTTGTTCAAGATCCTCCTTGAATAGTAGAAAATACTTCTTAGGCTTCTCTTAAATTCTTCATTATGCTATTGATTGCAGCATATTCTTGACTCCAGCTCATCTAGGTAATTAAAAAGTTCTCAGGTTAGGCATGTGAAATGTTTAATTGAACAAAATCCTTCAGTGTTGATCATTACTTAAAAGCTTGGTTGAATCTGGCCTTGGAGAATGTTTCTTCTCTCAGAGCAGCTTAAACAATACGTCTCTCTTAGTAAATTATGTCCTTGTCACTGATTACTCTACTTCTGGTCCTCTTCAAAGAGAAGAGTGCTATCTTTTAATTTAGAGCTAGATCTCAGTACTTGGACTACAAAACCTGCTCATTTGAAGAAGTAATTAATGTCTGTGTCAGGAGATGGGATATTTATTACCAGGTTTAAGTTGTTTCATTAGAGGTACAGCTTGTTCCAAGGGAAAATAAAATCAAATAGACACTGTAATGCTGAGCACTTTAATGTCCTAATGTTTATGTTCTTTGGCTCCTTGTCCTCAAAGGAATTCAAGGTGGTGCCAACAATAAGAATTGTGCCAGCAAAGAGACACCTAAGCATAATAGGACCACAGGAGACAGGGGTATCTCCTAAATCAAATATGACCCCAGAGCATCCTCAAGTCCCTTCTTGGACAGTTAACTCAGCTCCAACCAGAGCTACTCCCTGTGTGGTACCAATAGACACGTGCCCAACAGTCCCTTGTGAACATGAGCTGGTGAAATACCTGAATGAAAACCTGATGGACTTGAGTGAACAGACACTGTCCTGGCTCTGATGCACATCCAGGAAATTAGGAATTGTCCACTGCTGCAAATGTGCCACACTGGGCCATATGGCACTTGGATCTGCACTGATACAGCCAATTCTACCATCTCTTACTTTTACTAGATCACCCAGGGTGGAAGCAACTCCCATGCTTTGCCCTTCTGAGCAGAGCAGTTGCACTCTTCTCCCCCACCGTACCCACATGTTCCTCCTGCAGCCTTGGCCCTGGGAAAACATTCATGTGTGCACTGAGTCCTGAAAATAGTGTGAACCCAGGAAAATAAAGATTGGCTTTTGGTTATGGGGTTTATGACTGGAGAAGAACCACTTACAAATCCACCCACATGCTGAGAGGAGCCAAAACTACAATCTCTGTCTCTTACGAGAAAAATAATTCAAGATTACAAATAGTCAGAGGTGGGGAACAAATCCTGCTCTACCTGTTGAAATTCTAACAGAACATATCCTTCAATTTGTGAGACTTACCAACTCTTAATGTGACTTTTTCAGACCCAAGGAAAAGGAAGGTTTCTCCCAAGATGAAATCTATCACATCAATGAATTCCGACCATCATGAGCAGATCAATGAGGCTCGATGGGGGACTCACAGGTCAGCCCAAGCATCACCTCTGCAGTAACATTCTCTGCAACTCCCTTGGGTCTTCAACCCTTTCTTTACTTTTTAGGGTAATCCTTTTTTTGGGGTGTCAGACAAGAATAATTCTTGAATCTTTGTAAATATGATCTAGCTATGCATCTGCCCTAGACATAATTTCTGTCTGTTTTCTAGAAGGA
>NW_005054354.1:4736807-4776119 GCF_000277835.1 Geospiza fortis | reverse complement strand
ACACATATCTGTTTCTGTACCTGAAACAGCAGACTAGAGGTACCTTTATTCCTTTCCTTAGTTCTTGACCCATCCTATCCTCAGATGTGACACTTGGTAGCATCCTTGTTATGTAACATGGCACATAACCATTTCTACATTTTAAATTATCATTTTGCACTCTTAAGTCCAGCAAAAACATGAATTTTAAAAATTCAAAATTGCTTTCAGTCACATTTTTTTTAATTTGGGGAAATAATGTCATAATATATTTAAGGTTTTGCAACCTCACAGCTGACACATGGATTAAAATGTGACAGCCTAAGTACACAGTTATTCATTTGACATCCTCAGATTGCAGTAAATTAATACAGGATCTAACCTGAGATGTCATATTTAAATTCTGCACTAAGTCAGATGGCGTTTAGGTCTGGAAGTAGCAGGTGTTAAAATTATAAATATTTGCATATGATGTGTAAGGTCTAAGCACAACACAGACAGGAATAATAATTTTCTTTTCGTGCTTAAGACTAATAAACTTAATTATTCTAAGAAAGTTCCTAAACATTTTCAATGATCACATCTGATCAGTGTCTTTCAGAAAAAGGATAATCTTACTTTTAAAAGTTTTAGGACACAATTCTGAGCCATAAGTAGCTATCTATGAAATAACTTTGGAAGATGGACCTCTTTTAATCTGCTCAAGGTTATGAAAACATTTCTATTTCTACTGAAAACAGTTTCAGCAAGTTTCAAGCCAGGCTCTGATAAAGTTCCTTTTATATCACTACTGAAATATGGATTTAATATGGTACACCTGCAGTCAAGTATTTGCATCACTCCTGTAATTGCTGTGGATGGTCACTAATACTTAAGGCTCTTTCTAAACTCACGAATTTTAATGATCCAGCTTACAGGCTGTAAATCAGGCTCTTCCTCAAGTGTCTAATCAAATCAAGACCTAAAAGAGTAGCCGGATCTGCGTTTCTTGAATTCCTTTAATATTATGGTAGTAACATGAAATTTATAATATCAAATATTATTTCGCCATTCTGTAACTCCTTGTATAGAAACCCTGAAGTGAGCCAGAGGAAAAAAAACTTAAACTTTAAAATGATCCATTATTGTCCATCATTATTCATTATTATTTTAGAAAATTAAGCAATAGAGGTGATAAGATCACATGTGTCTATCTAAAATCAGATACATGAAGTATTATTTTCAAATATGATTTCTAGCTTCCTGTGAAGCTGAGGTTCCTAAAGAAACTTAGCTAAAATTACTCTTTTTTTCAATTCCTCTGAAAAATCCTGGTGAAAAATGTCAACATTTTTACTTAAGTGACATCCCAAAGATCACCAGGATATGTAATGGCGTTGATAGTACAATCCAGAAGTTCCCAATTCTGTTTCTGCCATCAGCTCTCATCCACTTTGACAGGTACTGTATTCAGTTGTTCAATATTACTTTGTTCAGAATATGTTTCAACATTCATCAGAACATTTCTGGACTGAGTAATCAAAGTTGCTAATTTGTATGAATTTGGTTATGTTTCTTATTTTAAAATAGATATTCAGATATCTTGAGATTACATCCTTCCCTAACAAATTGCAAACTTCAGTGTGTGAACACAGCCAGCCTATTTCCTTTCAACATAGAAAATATAATGAGTATTATTAACATTGAATACTCACCATGCTGCACTACTTTTGAAAACTCTGAGAGCCTTATTGGTAACCTCATGTTCTATCATTAGAATCAATTACTGTTCAATTGACCACAGAAAATAAAAGTCTTGATATACCCTCATGCAGAAGATGAATAAAAGCCTCTCTCAACATAATATTTGTAATTTTAGTGTCTATTTCTATTAGGATTCCTGGAATGTGATGTGATCACAGGAAAAGAATGGACCATTGACTGCAAGGGCAACCTTTCCTGTATCATGATGCTCTTCGCAGATTCGTCATCAAGGGCAAATACTATCAAGTGAGATAGGTTCCTTTACAGCTGGAACAGGTTCACTGTGCCCTCATTTTTGAGCTGCTCACAAGCAATGGCATAAAAGTCACATTTGCTGGTTTTAAGTAGCTCCTAGTTACATGGATGAATTGTTGTTATTTTTTCACCTCATCCTTTGTACAGCACAGAACAAAAATAAAAAGCTCTTGGGAATGATTTTTTTTCTGTAATTTCCCATTATCATAAGTGAACATTAACAAATCTCTTGTCTGGGTTATTAAAAGAAAGTCGGGAGCTACATAACCATGGAAACACAACTTCCAGCCCCCTCAAGCACATGACTACTCCAAGCCATGACAGCCAAAGCCCTGGCAGCAGGAGCATATGATCCATTGGATCTGCTGACATTCTAGGCATTAAATTTTGCTTGAACTTATGCACAGTGGAGTTTTTTTGTTATTAGAGATGTTTTTTTAAGGGAAAATACAAAGACATAAAATGATAGAGAGGTTTTTCCATTAACTCAAATGAGCTTTCTGTGTGTTTACCATGGGCTATGCTGGCACCTGGGCACCTGACCTGACAGATATTTGGGTATTTGAACAAACATGCAGTGAGACACAGTTCTGGTTCTAAGGATCTTACACATCTTACAAATAAAATATTCAAAGTATGTGAACAGAAAAAAAGTCCTTTTCTGACCACATTTAAATACACCCTATAATGACATCACCGAAAAACCAAGTTGCTGTACTGAGTCAATGCCTAAGGATCCTAAGGATGCACAGAAAGTCTGCCCTGGTTTTGAACACTGAGTTTCTGTTTCCCATGTACCACTGTTGCCTCAGCAACAAAACTGTACAGTTTCCCTCAAAGAGATGTGGTGCGTCTTCTGCTCTGCCGATCAGGTGCTTTTCACAAGAACATATTTCACTACAAATTTAAAAACAGTCACTATCACACTCTTTTCACTCCTCCATAGGGAAGACTACAACCAAAGATCTTCACAAATGTCTTGGGAACATCTGTTATGTTCCCAAGCCAGGTGCTCAGGGTGGTGACAGCGAAGTGTTGAAGTGCTGTGTTATTGCAACACTTCTACTGTAGTTAAACCTGCCATTTCACCATTTTCCTTCCCTGAAAGTTCAGCTTCCACTAGGAAGTTCCTGACAGACCACCCTGTGAAAGGCTGTTTCCAGAGTGAGGGCATCTTCCATACCTAAAATTAGAGAGAGAAACTTGTTTGGGAATAGCTTCAAAGTTTTCTGCTCCTGTTGAAGCAATTCTTAATGTACTCAACATAGCAAAATCATCTTTGCATTCTAAGAGCTCCCTACTCCTAGCACATCCCAAATCTTGAAAGGGACTGCATCATACTGCTGAGAACACTCCCATGCTCCCTCCGAAGGCAGGACATCCAGAGGCAATCTCAGACCCAGCACAACCATACCTTGGCACTATCAGGAACCCCACTATTGTTTCTTTCTAAACACACCTTCAGCATTTTTACAAGCACAGATTTCACAGTATGCATATAACTTATCAAATAATCTTCAAAGACTCATGAAAAGTTTCTCCTTGGGGAAAGCAAAGAACTGCTTGTGATTCTGGATGATCATGTTGCCTACAGCAGTTTCACAAGGGTTTACTAGTGCAGTGGTGTGAGCATACACAAACCAGAGCAGAATATTGACACTGTTTTAAACAGAAACATCCCAGCAGTACCCAAGGCCTCCTGCAGGCTTTAGAGGAGGAGGGGATTATGAGGATTGGAGATTTCCTGAGCTCCATCTGCTTTCTGTGCTATGAGGAGTGAAATGCCAAGATCCAAATTGGTGGCTGCAGGTTTGTTTCATCACCAGGGTCCTGTAATGGGATGTCCTCTGTGAAATGTGACTAAAGCTTTGCTTCCTGGGATGTACATATACATATATACATATAGACATACATGCTTGCTGGTCACACCCCTTCCAAGCAGAACCCCACCTGCCCGCAGAAGTTCCTAACATAAGATCATCTCAACAAAAAGGTAAATATTTGGCTCTGGGGGCAGCCCATGATGCCTAAAATATCTGCTTGAAATTTCTGTGCTCTCACAGTGCTGCTGAAAACCTGCAGAGGGGAAGTCATTTGGCCTACAGTCAAGTGTCCATGCAGGGTAGAAGAAATCACTAGGAAATATCAAGGTTGTTCATTCACTTGTCATCCAAATTAACCAGCCTTCTTTTGAGGATGAGAACAAAATGGGCTAGGGCTGCTGTGCTGTGTAGATATTATTTTAGTTCAGAAATTAAAGCAGAGACTCAAGAAGTGAAAATCCTGAAAACACAACACTGAATATTATTCCAGGCAGTCTCATGCGTCAGCATGCTTTGTTGCCTCCTGTTAAAGGCAAACCACTGTAAGCTGAGAAAGCAGGACCTAAAGGTCTAGAAGGAGACCAGGCAACTGGATACCTGCTCTTCCTGTTTGATTGCATTTTCTGAAGCTACAAAGTCTGTTTATATAACTGAATCTGAATTGAGCCCACTAAGTATGAAAGTCTTGTATCCTAAATGACAAGTCTGGCAGACCTAATGCAGTGTGAGCTGCTCAGCTCCCAGGTAACTGTGATCTGCCACTGCTGCAGGCAGACCTGCTCTGCTGTCAGTGCTAGCTCCCATGTCAGCCAGCTGGAGAAACTCCTTGGACACATCACACTGCCAGCTGGAGTGCAAGAACACTTTCCCCTCATAAAGTTACAATGTCAGATTTAAACAAATAGACTTGTAGCATTGTTAAGAATGCTGTCCAAAATGAGCAGATGTAATTACATCCACCTGCAAGAGCACTGTGCCAGCCCAGCTCAGAGAGGCTTCTGCTCAAGACCATCACTGAGCCAGGTGAGTATTAGGAGAGGGAGAAGAGCAGCACAGGTGTTCTACATCAGGCACTGAAACACTGCTTCAGATGTGCAAGGGCAATTTCATCAAGAGCCACCACGTGTGGTAACCATAACTATGTGGGTTTTTTAACCCCATCAGCTGCCTGATGCCATTTTAGTCATCACTTACTGCTCTGCTTCATCCTAAAATGTCTGCTGGGCCCTCACATGCTACAGCTGTTAAACTATTAACTGATGAAGAAAATTTGCCCTCCCTAATCTCCAAAGCAGCTACCTTTCTTTTCTTTATTATGCTGCATAAGCCTTTTACTTGACTATTAAAAAAAAGCCATCTAAATACCTGTTCTTTAATTAACTTAATCCCAGCAGTCACAGAAAGCTGTGAGAGTTATTACAAGAATACTGTCTTTTTGCACAACAGAAATGAAAAATAAACTATCCAGTATTGTAAGTTCAAGGTTCAGTGAAGCATAGGCACAAAACCCAAGTTTTTTGGACAACTCCTCGTCACGGTTTTTTGGACAACTCTTCATCATTAAATTATTTAGCACAAATTGAAAAGATAACAGGAGAGCATCACTACTGCCCATTGTAATGTTGGCAGTTTCTCCAGGAATTGTGCCAGACATGGATGCCCTTATGATAACGAAGCACCCTTAGGGAAGATGTGGGAGTTCATCTCACTCCTATTATTCCATGCAACTGAACAGCTATAGTTAGGCATCCAGAGAGATTGAGGCTGAACAGAATTATGCTATGATTATAAGCACTTATGGGGCAATAGTCTTGGAGAATAGGTAGGTTAGATTGGTTTTGAGTTTTTGAGATTCTTAATATATATTTAGGCAAGATTTGAGTGATCAAATGTCTTTAAAACTGAGGCTTAATGGAGAAAAACACATTATAAAGACTATTTCCTTTATACTCTAAGCCTTCTTATCTGGATGGAAATACAAAAAAAAGAAAAACAAATAAACCAAAACAAACCCATAGAATTTAAAACAAAGATCTGAAGGGAAACTTGTCTCTCTCATGCTCCTTTATCTCCACAGATGTGTTAGATACCTTTTCATTTGTGAAATTTAATTACCTTTGTATTTTGGCTTGAACCTTGAAATACCCTATTTTATTTTTTAGACCTTACATTTACATCACTTCAGCATTTACCACATCATTAGGGCTCCAATGCTGTCAGAGCTTGACTTGGCCAGTATTGTCATAGGTTTGGCATCAACATAGTTTGAATTCAGAAATGTTATATAATCTCAAAAGTAAATTATTTAAATACATTCATATTCATATACTTAAATAATTACTCATATGCATGATGTAGTCCATCACACTAATGAATAAAATATCAGAAGACATCTTGGAACACTAATTGATTTCTATTTATAAAGACATTTATGTGCCTTAATATATATACATTTATATATACATATATAGATAGATATAGATATAAAACAAAATCTTTGTTTTTCTTGAATCAGCCTCTTGCCACCTGTTTAACCATTTGTACCTTCATCCTGAGTACTATTTAATCATGAAGCTGATGCAAAAGTCATGTCAGGATTGATATTTATTCTACTGTGTAGGAGGTACTAACGTATGATAATATACCAGGTATCTGACCAGCAGAATGGAGTGATTCTAGCCCCAGAAAAGTTCTTTCTTCTTCATTTTTATTTTTCATTTTTATATTGTAGGACTACACAAGAAGTTAAGAGCGTTAAGCCACAAGACCTATGAGTGCCCAAATGAAAACAGAAGCACTTGTTGCCATCCTTCTCTGCTTCTGTGTAAGACAAATGACGTTCTTGTTGCTCCTAAAGAGATCAGTCTGTCACTGCTGCACAGAGTGGCTCTTCAAAGAGCCAGGCAGACATTACTGGGTTCTTGCAGGACACAGTAATGTACCCAAACCTCAGCAATCTCACAAGGGACAGGCCTGTCTTTACAGCATGTTAAGAAAAAAATCTAACTGAAAGACATTTCTAAGAAGCAGAACTTAAAATGAAATCCTATTGACAAGCCACAAATTGGGAAGTAAAAAATACATGCTTTTGTTCAAGTCATTAGTCATTGAGAGAGGCCAGAAGGATTGCTGGCTCAAAACATTTCAGGTGCATGTGTGGGGAAAGGGGCAAGTCGAGTCTCCCCCTGCATGGCAGTGCTGTGTTTAATACATCCCACCTGTATCCCACCTGTGCACACCCCTGGCACACTGGAAGCAATGGTCCACACCCCACCTCTGGCATCCCTAACCCAGCTCCTGAGTGGCCACCAAACCACAAGTCCCACCTGGGAGGAGGGCCTAGGAAAGCCAAATTGGACTTAAGCAAGAACACAACACAGCTCTATGTTTTGACCCTACTTTCTTGTGGCTCTTTTGTCGCTTAGAGCACCACTGGAAGCAGGTCTGGTAGTTATATTTGTTATTTTCTGTATCTCCCTCTAATTTCTTCCTCTCAGAGTCTGAGTAACTTAATGGTGGATGGGTTGGAGTTTGCTAAGTTGGGCGGTGGGGGTTTCCCTTTGTTAAGGTAATGCTTTGTGAAATGCTTCATGTTGATTGAATGTTGCTTGAAACTTTTGCCAAAGTTACCTGATTTTCTAAAGCTTGCAAGTGAAGTTTTTTGTTGTTCTGGCTTCTTGAGAATATCTTGTTGGTGTTTCCTCTTGTGTCCAACTCAATATACATAAAAAGCCTGAAAGGCCCTTTAAGGGACTTGGTGAGGAATTCTGGGGTCTTACAATTGTGAAGGTATCTCTGTCACTCCCATGAAGCACGTCAGTGTCGAGGAGGAGGAACAAAATGCAATAGTGGGTTTTTGGAAGAAAATTACATGCTGGGTATGAAGAATTATCTCTGTACCACAGCCCAGTGCCCCTCCACTGCTGAAGGCAGCTGGATGTGTGAGTAGCAGAGACCTCACATAAATCCAGCACAGCTGCAGTGGGCTTCACCACTGGTGGGAAGAGAGAGCTGTCAGCTCAGATCCTGCTCCTTTCCCTGTGGCTGGAACCATGGCATCAAGCTACACCAGCAGGAGAAGTGGATGCTGTCACTATCAGATGCTTTACTGTGTCACCTGCAGATGGGGATCAGTGCCCTTAGTGAGCTTGGTGCATGAGGACCACACAAAGATAAAAAACCAAAAGTTTCAGAATTTGATTATGCTGAACAGATTTCCAGGCAGGCAGACAAAGAAATGCTTGTACTTGAAATACTGGCTATGTTCTCATTTAATTACCATGTAATCATTTTTAATGAGAATTAGAAAGTTGGTTTATTCTTAGTCACTGAAAAAAATTTCTGGTACTACTGTTCTAAACAAAGAGAAGAAATGAAAGAACCAAACACATACCAACAACTGATGTCTGTGTTTTTTGCATTTTCCATTCAAACACAACTCATGTTGCTATATAAAAAAAATTTATCACCACAAGATAATTTTTGTCATCACTATATCTGTTTTTTAATTTGATAATTTTCATAGCATCTAGTAACAAATGCACAATTATCAGCCTCCAAAGGTTTTTTACAGTATGTACTGCCAATAACAATTAAGTTGATAGTGCCTTCTGAATAAGTGACTATCCAGATCCGTTGACCCAAGAGTTAAATATTAACTGAGAAGATTCAAAGGTCAATATTCTCCTAGAACACCAATAAATCCTAATGTCCTTCACAATAAAAATGATGCGCCTAATACCGTATATACTGAAATTTCTTGCCTGGATGCCCTAATGTCTCTACTAACCAAATAAAGGGTGTTTAAGAAAGGGAGATATCTTTGTTATAGGTGTGAATAAAGAGCAAAAGGTGCAGTAATCCAGGCCAGGATCCATATTCCATTGTATTGTTTAAAATAAGAAGTCCATTGCTCTCAAATATACCAAAAAAGTTTCCATCTGTAATCAGTCTCCTAGGTGGAATACATATTCGCAAATTTGTTTAATGTATGGCATAAAAAATAATTGCTGCACTTATAAGAGGTCCAGTAAAAGATTTTATTATACATTGAGTCTGACTCTTACTTAAGGTCAGAATTAAAAGGCAAAAAAAATCTTGTTTTAAATCAAAGCTTGCTTTAAGCCTTAAAGCAGTTGCTTGCTTAGTTACTGTTATGAGATCAAAGAGATCAGCCCAATTGCACAGTGAGAAGCAAAGTGATTAACATATCTTTATTTGATTGATTAAGCATGGTAAATAGATACTTCCACAGATAAACTGTGTTACCATGTTGAGCATCAGGCTCTAAGAGAGTAGCAAAATGATCCTACTCATAATTCGTGCTTTAGGAGCAAATGACCTGTGGAAAATCCTGACCTGATTGATTTCATCTCATAAACTGAAAGCTGTGTTTTGCATATGGATGCAAGGATGGAAAATGTAAGAATGGAAGGATAAATAGTGTAAGTAAACATGTCACGGGAAATCCCAATCCAAGAAGAAGAAGAAGATTACATTCAAAAGTTTGTATGTACATACCTTAACTAGTAATTTTATGAGTATTATTATAGGTCTAACAAGACTCACTGCAAATTTTTTTCACCCATATAAAGTTTTTCAACACAGGGTAAGATTCACCCTTACACACACAAGCTTTCTCAGGCTCTGGGAATTCTGGGGGGAGGATATTTTGTTTTTCCATGTGTGTTCATTAATCCATTATTTCTCGTACAATTTCCCTGGAATATGGGCTATGAACTAAATTCAGATAAACAGATTTTTTTTTACCATAGTGGCATTCATAACCTACATGTCAAAGTGCATGATCCAATAGCAGTTAAGGGAATTTTCAAATATTTACTTGTATTGCTGTATTTTCTCACGTGTATGTGCAATGTTAAGAATACGTCTCATTATTTATTTTTACATTGCTTGACACCAATTTTGGGGGGGAAAGAATGTGAAATTTTTCTTATTTGCTCACTCTAGCTACTGATATTTAAATGCAAATTATCTCCTGTTAGCTGGATTGTTATTCTTATCTCCCTGAACCTTGTCTTTCTTGTATTGCACATTTGTTCTGCTTTACTATCTGTGAAATGTCTTTTTTTAATTCCTAGAGGCAAATTCCCTCAAGCCTGTTCTAAGATGTACAGTAGTAAACATTCTCTTCTCTCAACTGGTACAGCCATTCATCTACATTTCAAGTCTCACTCTGCTGGAAACTGGAAAATAATCAGAAGATTGTTTATATGTTACTGTTGTTCTAAAGTTCAAACCATTATAATAATAAAGTCCTGTCCAGTATTCATACACACAAAATGTCAAACAGAAAATATGGACATATCAGGTATTCAGGAGACTGAATCTCAAACAATATTGTACTAGGGGAAGGGAACAAAAGCAATTTTGAAGTTCAATATTTCAGAAAATGTTGGAGAAAAACAGCAGGCAAAGGTGTCTTAGTTGCATATCTTTTTTTTTCTTGTGCTAAAATCCAAAATCATAAGACTGAGCAGAGAGACAATGCCATGAAAACAGTTTGGTTCACTTTTAGACTTAGGAATGTGCTGCCATAACTGAATTTCAATTTCTAGTGAGAAAATTTTATTGGAAACTGACGTTTCTGAACACTTGCAAGATGGAAAATATACTAGCAATAACATGCATAAGGGCATGAGTTTGATGATGGATTCTTATGAGTTTTCCCAGTATAAAATGTTTAGGAAAACTGTAGTGAAAACTTAAAGGGATGATTGTTCTTATTACAAACAACAGAGCTTTAGGAAATAAATACTGGCCTTAACTATTTGCTGCTGATTTTATTCTTTAATTGAATTTAGTACTCATGGAAAATGCTAAATCAGGAAAGTTTTTCTACATTGAAAAAAATGAAAACAGCCATAAAACAGCTTTCCATGCCTAGCCCCACAAATGCCTTTCTGCATTAACAGGCCTTCCTGACTGGGTTTTCCTGTGATGTGGCTTTCCATAAGATGGCCCGGCTCGAGTGCGATTGCTGCTCCAATTGTGATCTCCAGAGGTCCCTTCGAAGTTCAGCCTTTCTGGGGCTCTGTGAAAGGGGACTAAATGTGTTGGTGACTTTCTGAGAAGGGTACCTGTCTACTGTGGTCTTCTCAGAGCCTGTTAGGGTTTGTTCTTGTGGATCACAAAACTGCCAAGAGATTTTAACAAACTTCCCTCCCTTACGACCTGTCAGGTTCAGACCTCAGTGCCATTGAAGCACATGAGTAACTTCAATATATAAGCAGTGCCACTAAATCAAGCCTGCAAGGTTTTTACTGATTTCCTTAATGGGCTATTGATATGCTTAAAATTATGCATTTGTGTTTTTACACAGGCCTCAGTTTTGTTCTGAGTTTCCAACACAGGCACTGGCTGTTCGGGGGGGTCAAGTACTAGGGTTGAGTGCCCCTCATTTCTTCCAATTATATCTGTAGGTTGTTTTCTTTCTCTTTATATTCATCACTGCTTAAACTTCAGTACCTTTCTATGCAGATACTCCTCTCAGTGTAATGCTGTTTAAGTCCCCCCCAGAGAGTTTCATTCTTCACTGCTATTCCTGGCTTATTGCACATAGAGCCTTGCAGCCAAGCAGAGCGCCGACCCCTGGACAGGGTTGGGTTTTTATATGATCATTTTGTATGGGGTTATTCTTTGTAAGGTCAATATTTCTGCCAATGGCCAGGGTAAATCCTTAAATGTTATTTAAATTCCTTCCATCAGCTTCTTTCTCCTATAAGTTCAGGGATAAACTTTTCAGCCTGGTTCTCCTAGCAAATGCATTGTTTTATTTAAATGGGAAAAAGGAAATTTGAGAGTATATTACCACTTCATCTTCGTGTATGGATTAATAGCTTAGTAGTAGGATTAGCTAGAGAACTAAGGATGGTGCCACCTGTGACACACTGGAAGTTTCTTTGCAGTCTAGAAATGTTTCTATAAACCTGGTCCTCTGGGGCCAGGTTCTTCTCCAGCCTTTGCTGTTTTAAAACAAGATTATCTTCCCTGACTCCTGTAAGATTGCAATTGACTTGCAAATAAAGTAATTCAGAGAAAATAGTCCTTGACTTCAGTCACACTGAAAGAATTACCAGTTATTTTCTTTTTCACAGTATAAACTTATAATTTAGACCTTGGTTTTGCTTTCAGTTAAACACATGTGTTTTGAAAAAAATAAATACTAAAAATCTCAAAATCTAATATTTTCCATTTGTTGCCCAATTGCTAATTTTTTTTAATGTAATGAAGAGCTGAATAGTAGACAATTATTTCATTATGTCTCTGAAGAAAAGTAGCTTATGAAGTATGCTGGAGCATTCTTCGGCTAGGGAACTAGACCTTGACAGGGCTTGGATACAACCAGAATCTGACAATCAAAAGACAGTATTTCATAAATTTTCTACATTTTCCCCCCAGAAAACTACTTTAAAAGGAAGTTATAATCTTTCCTGATTGGATTACCTCAAATCCAACTTCATTAATTTTTTTTAATCATGTTGAGCAGGGCAAAAGTCAGAATCTTAATATTTCCACTGCAGGTTTTGTAGTAGTGCCAGTCTATTTTCTCAGGAATTTGTTCAGATGTTGTAGGAACTGGCAACAGTATAAAGCATATCACTGTGCAGGTCAGAGTGCTTATCAGCCATATTCAGGGTTTAGATGACCTTTTCTCAGTGCCAATGATGGTGAATTTAATCTTATTAGAAATTTCAGCTGCAGTGGTAATGGGTCACTGGTGAATTGTATGGAGAGTTTGTTCAAGAGACATGTTTCCTGTCTGTTTTCATTGTATTTAATATCGATGGGTGGGCAGTGATTGTGTTCAGATCACATTTAAACTGAATGAGTTGAAGAGGAGGCTTCAAAGTCTAGACCTGAGTTATGCAGGTTGGGTTTCAATGATCACATTCTCCAGGCTTACCTTGTAAGGTCTCTGCCACCCAAAATCAGTAAAATTTTACTCTTATGATGTTCTTCCCATGTCTAAAGCAGAAAGAGAAGAATCAGGGTTTAGGTTTGGACATGTCCTAAGTGTGACTCCCTAGGAATAGATGGAAATTTTAATATATGCATTTAATATTTTGGGGAATTAAAATATCACTTTTTATTTTTCAATCATTAAATCCTAAAAATTTGGTCTCCGTTTCCAGTTTCTTCTTGGGCCACATCAATGTATTTTCGGAGCCCATTCTCTTTCAAGCACGTAACATTTACTTGTTTTCTTCAGTAATCTAAAATATGGATTAGATTTCAATTCATATGTTAATATTGTGCCAGTTTCTTTGAAGATTGACTCTAATCTTTCATCCATTTTTGTCCTTATGTGAGCTTACCGTGAGAAAAGAAATGCCTGGCTAGTCAAGTGCATATTAAAATACAACACTAATAAAGATGAACTATTGAACTGAAATATGCAACTTTCAGATGTCATCTTCTTTTCATTTTTCTTCTCTGCAGCACCCTTTCTTGGTCCCACACCACTAATTTAGCTGATAGGCTCAAGACTCTTGGGGTTCACTGATCGTGTTTTGCAAAGGAACCATTTCTAAGAACACAATTAAATGAACCAGTTGAGTCTAAATGCAATGAAGAGTAGTGTCTTCCTTCTGAAAACTGACTTAAGAGTAGAATTTTATGTAGAGAGAAAAAATACAGCATTTTACTATAAAAAAAAGTTTTTATAGTATTTTAGTGCATGAAAACCATACTGGTATTAAGTCTTTTTTAATGGAAATAATGCTTTGTGAGACCTCTAAAGGGGAGGATGACTTAAGTGAATATTTTGCAACCTCTATTGTCTCTGTGAATGAAAAGATGAAGTCTAGTGGCAGCCTAAATAAATATACCTCGAGAGGTTATTGGGATCAATACAAAGCTACCAGTACTCCTATCATTATGTCAGAGGGATCCTTTAGCAGCAGAGAGCACATTTTATGATCACTGCGCTTTACAGCAACACAAGTACAAGGAAGAGTCATCACATTTCTACTTTGTTATGCTTTCAACTTCAACTAGAAGGCCAGACACTTTTACTGAATCTTAACAAATTCATGTCAAGAATATTCACAAGCCAGCTATTTCAAAATAAAGACCTTATTGCTCGAAGGCCTCATTGCTTGAATGCCTCGCTCATTTTACTTCAGGTTAACTGCTTCACAGAATCTTGGTTATTCTTTCTTGATATTCATAAAATGCTGCACTGTAACCTTGAAATTAAATGGTCAGGTGAAAGAAAAGCCATCCATTTGTTATAAAACTATAATTTTTAAAGTCCAAAATAAAAGAAAAATAATTCATTGGGGCAAATCAAGGTTTACTTGCTTTTGATATCTTCCGTTTTTTCTTCTGGCCCTTTTCCAAAAGGGAGTAGAACACAGCAAGAAATAAAGAATGCTAAATGTTGAAGTAGTAATTGTATTAAGCTTTGTCAGTCAGAGCTCATTTTTTCTTAAGTTTCCATAATGCCATTCATCTGAATTAATCAACTCACGGAGTGTGGTTTGTGTTTTAAAAAGAGCTCCCCCCCTCAAGGTACAGCTCAGAAGCTGGCAATTGAAAACAGATACAGAATGCATTAGTGGGATGAAGTTGGCTGCCTCAACAAAAAATTCAGATTGACACAACAATTAGGCAAGACTCTCAAGTAGTTCCTGTGTCAGATACAGCTTCTCAATTGGATTTGAAGAGGGAATGGCATAAAATCACTCTTGCTAGAGATAAACCTGGGATCATGGGGATCGAGTGCTTCCTCAGCCATTTTGCAGACGACTCCGAGCTGGACAGGAGGGTAGGAGGGCTCTGTAGACAGGTGTGAACAACTTGGCCAAAGCCAATTGTGTGAGGTTCAACAAGGCCTGGTCCAGGTCCTGCGTTTGGGTCACAACAACCCCAGGCAGTGCCACAGGCTGGAGCAGAGTGGCTGCAAAGCTGCCTGATGGAAAAGGTCCTGTGGGTGCTGGTCAACAGCAGCTGAACATGAGCCAGCTGTGCCCAGGGGGGCGAGAAGGCCAATGGCACCTGGCCTGTACTGGTGAGGTCACACCTCTCACCCTGTGTTCAGTTTTGGGCCCCTCACTCCAAGAAGGACATTGAGGTGCTGGAATATGCCCAGAGAATGGTAATGAAGCTGGTGGAGGGTCTGGAGCACAAGTTTGATGAGGGGCAGCTGAGGGAGCTGGAGGTGTTTGACCAGGAGAAAAGGAGGCTCAGAGAAGACCTTATCACTCTCTACAACTCCCTGAAAGGAGGTTATGATCAGGTGGGGTCAGTCTCTTGTCCCAGCAAGTAATAGAACAAGAACAAATGGCCTCAAGTTGTGGGAAAGGAGGTTTAGACTGGATACTAGGAAAAATTTATTGCCCAAAAGGGTTGTCAAGCATTGGAACAGGCTACACTTGTAAGTGGGAGTCACCATCCCTGGAGGTATTTAAAAGCTGTGTAGAAGTGGAACTTACAGACATGATTTAGGTCTGGACTTGATAGTGCTAGGTTAAGAGTTGGACTCAATGATTTTAAAGGTCTTTTCCAGCCTAAACTATTCTGTGATTCAGTGATACTTTCTTAGCAACAACATTGCAACATTTGATTCACATAATTAACGCAATTCCTCTTGCCACCTGCGTAACATGGCAAACAACTCACGATAATTTTCAAAAAGCTTTACAATACATTACCCTGTAGTGGTGGCTCTCCAGACTAACACAGGTGAAAATTAACTGAATTGAGGTAAAATGCTGAAGGATATTTGTGGTAAGCAGGGTTTATATGCATTTCTTCCAGCATTTCTTGCATCATTACAGGGATCATTCACAGTCAGTGCAAGGTTTTGTCAGTAATTTTCAATACTTTCTTTTACAACTGTAGAAAAAGGTATTTTTCCCTGCTACAATACACATCTCTGCTGAGGAATTTTGCTGCAGAACTTAATTGCTATATTATGTTCTCCATCACTTCTATGATACCCCAGGGAAGAACAAATGAGAAATTTATAACTGCAAAAGGAATCTTTTCACCCCTTTGGGCAGCTAGATCCTGAAATAGTTTTAAATCGTATTTCAGGCATTATTACTTTAGCAGTCATCCTCTTTCTAACCACATCTGGCACTCGCCCATCACTTGCCAGTCCACCAAAAGAGTAGTCCTTTTTCACCTTAAAACAATCCACCATGAAACAGTTAAGAGTGTTTTCATTAGGTCTTTATTACAACTCAGTTAATGATTCAAAATTATACTGAGCTAACTGGCAAGATTTTAATTCTGTCAGACCCATGAGGTTTTATCTCAAAATAAAATTCATACCTGAATTCATTTGGGTGAACTCAACAAGCCCATTAGATTCAGTTGTTTTGTTGTCAACAAACAACTCAGGAGCCTGGTGTTGTTTTTCTGAAGATAGTTCCAAATTGAGTTTCATTTTTCCACACTTACACTGTGCCACAGTTCCCCCTGAACTGGCCTTATCTGGTGCAAATCCGAAAACAATCTTCTTCTCAAGCCTTATGATAGAGTATTTAGAAAAAAACAAAATATATTTCTGATTCAGCACTAGTGAGATCATCAACATAGTGACTCAAAAAGAGAACAGGAAAATGCTAACTATTCAGGAGAGAAGAATTCATGGCTTTGTGATAGTGTAATTCTTTTGTGCTTGTTTGGTTCAAATCTTTGCCACAGGAAAATCACCTACTCAACAGAGAATATGCATTGTGTCCTTGAATTCACCTTACTCGTATGTATTGGAAACTGTCTGTGCACATCCACCCTCCAAGACGTTCTCTAGCACTCCTCACCAAACCTTTCAAAAAGCCTACAGATCATCTCAGGCTTCAAAGAGACACTGTTATGTATTTCTAGTAGTTCTCACTGTTTTGCTACCTCTTCCTTCTGGATTATTTGCTTGAGTTGCCCATTTGACTCTTTGGCTCAGATTCATCTCATCCAGATTTAGACATCTAACATATGGTAAAACCAACAGAGAAAGACAAACCTCTCCCGTGAGCCATTGGTGGCTTGGGTGGACTGAATCATCACCAGGGGTGCCATTCCTTCTTCTCTGTCTGAAGAAAGATGCTACCAAGACTGTCCATGACATGGAGACTCCTGAGCAAGCCACATAAAGTTACATGTGACTTTAGCAGTGCTCCAAATGTGAATTCTCACACCCTTACATGACTTCATTTTCCACGGGGACAATAACACAGGGCTTTGGTTTTGAGAGGGTTTTGGTAATATTGTAACACCATTCGTGCTGGATGCTTTGGGAGCATCTTTCTGCATGCTATTATTGCATTCGCTACAACTAGTGGATTATAAAACAAGACAACCTGATGGGTAATATTATATAATCAGAGCAGTGATGAGACTCAGGAAAACAGATGGAATTCTTTCTTTTCTTTTCCTTCACAGGCCTTTTGCTTTAATTTTCATATCAGTATTGTCACAAAGTTTAAAGATCTGTTTTGTAATGGCTTCTTAGCAGAACAAGTATTACACTCTAATAGACAGAGCTTTCCCATTCAACCCAAGCAACCAGAATGGCCATATTAAAATTTCTAACTTCAACTTGTCTGTGGTATGAAAAATAGTTTGAAGTAAAAAAGCAAAAATCCTTCTCTCTTATCCTTTCCAGATGCACTTGAAATGATAAGGAATGACTTGCATGTTGGTGGTAACAAAACAATCTCCACATACACAATTGTACTAGTAGCTATCTGTATCTGGGAAAAAAGGATGAGAGGATAGGAGGAAATGCCCACACCACAGAACTGTGCTGCTGTAGTTTGAAGCCTGAAGGAACAGGAAAACTTGTTCCATATACCCTAGAAGCAGCCACTCATCCACCCCTCAGCTGAGCTGGGGTGGAGAATGTAGGGCATGAATTCGTGCCAGAGATGGATATTATTGTAATCACATCAAATGGAGACTAAGCTGATGTCTACCTCTTAGATTCAAACCTTGGAAGTCCATCAAAAGAGTCACAGCACTGACCCCAGGTGAAATCCAATTTCTTTTTCATCACACATCTTTAATTTTCTGGACAGTGTCTCTGTCCCTCTTCCTGTTCCTGTACTGTCTGAGTGTACTTAGTTAAATTTATCTGCTCTTTCTTCATTATCATCAGGAAAGATTCTTTTTATTATCTTTCACTTAACATCATTTTACCCTGATGAAAAATCCCACCTACATACATTCTGTGAAGCCTGGCAATGCCTGTTTACATACCATGCATCTTTTATCTCAAACTAATAAAGTGCTGTCACCAACCAGGTTTTGCATCCCATCTGGCATGAACATAACACATTAACCACTTAACCTGAGCCTACAGATAACAACTACTCTTCAGAATTATCTAAATATTATTTAATATTGTCATTTATACTAAAATTGAGTGGTAACACACTCCTGGCAATACTTGCTGGGATATGAATGCTTCTGGTGTTAGGACTGAGGGGGACAACCAGAAGCCATAGGACTTTGAATATTCCCAGAGTCCTCATAGTGTGTTAGAAACACTGCACTCAGATGTCATACTGTGAGCAGGAAATGAAAGGCAAATAATATGAAAAGGCTGTGCATTAAAAATGCCAAGGGTACAACCTTTCTGACAACAAAGCAAAGATTCTTGCCTAATGTTATACTTCCACAATAATTATTTTTAATATTAGCGCATTAATTAACTTCCCACTGCATATAGTAGGTTGCTGTTTGAATATGATTTAGAACCTGTATACACATCTGTGTAGGTTTCTGACAGTGGGACCTGCTTACCCAGTTTGGAATCAACAACTTTTAAAGCTATAAGGTAGCTTTGTGTCCTGCTGAGGTTTATCATTTCTATAGGCCATTTTTGGGTAGTCCCCAGCAACAGAAGCTATATTTTTACCATAATTTATTTTAACCATAAATATCATAAAGGAAGAGATGCACAAAAAGATGGATTTACAGGGGTAATTGAGTACCTTGAAAGCTGAGGAGCACCTACACCTTGGGACTTAGAGAATCATGTAAGCACAGCCTGCTCTAGACAGTGGTCTTGGCCAGCCAAACCCATCTGTGTTCCCAAAATTTCTCTGCCACGTGACTGAAACGGCCCTGCTTGCAAGGGCAAAGTGCTAATTTGCACATGCCCCTGAGCATTGCTGGAGGGTCCCTTTTCAATGTGCCTGCAAGTCTCACCCAGAGCAAGGCTGGGTTATGAGCAGATTCTGGTCTGAATTTCTGCTGTCACCTGGAGCACCTGACATCCAGGGATTACACTCTGGCCCAAAGAGAGAAATTACCCAAAAAAGCATCATAGATAAATGTGGGATAACAATTCAAAAGTTTAGTACTCTGGAAGTGTGCCAGGAAGAGCATTTTTCACTATGCAAAGATCTCAGATAAATGTATGCAAATCTTCTGTGGTTTGTGTTAAAAAGAACGAGGAACAATGATTTCAGAAGGAGTTCTGGCAATCAGACACAGATTCCATTTCAAAATTCTCTCTCATAGATGCAAACATACACATAAACATTAATCTAAGCATTTTATTCTCCAGTCCCAAATTTGTCTCACTCAATTTGGCAAATAGCACACACTCAGTGTGTGTCTGTGAGGAAATAATGTTCTCCCCTGTGCCTCAGCTTCCCCTTTCTATCAGTGGAAGCTTCTAATCTAATATTTCTTAAATTTGTACACAGAAAAATGTTTTCAGGCTTAATATATCAAGATAAATAAATTACACAGAGATGTTTGCAAAAGAACACTGCATCAGTGCTGAGACGTTCATCATAAAGAACAATTATAGCAAATACACTTCGAATATTAAGCCTGAAATGTTTATAAGTGTATAAATCTTCAGAACAAATCCTTTGAGCAAAGCTGCTGCTTTCACAAGAAAGTGCTATGCGAGAAAATGAATGAGATTAAATTTTGTTTATGTATATAGCATACCATAATAATGTAGCTGCATTGGCTAAAAGCACTTATGACATCACATTAATTACTTTAAAGTGCTACATTGTCTCCCTACAAGTGCTAAAGGTCTCCTAGATGTAGCTGAGTTAAGACAATTCTCCTTTAGTATAAAATCCATTCTTTAAAGATACACTTTTTGCACTTAATATATATCACATTCATGTGCATGTTAAATGAAAACCAAGAAGACGCAATTACTATGTCTAAGCAGTTGAGGCGCATGAATATCAAGGGGAGAGATGTGTCATGAGATTATAACAAGAAGATACAGACAGAATAGTTCAGGCTGAATAGGAGGAAAAGTGTCTTAATAATGATAAGGTCTATTGGACCATGGAATAGTCTTTAAAGGGAAATAATAGAACCCCATTTCTGGGAATAAGTATAAGCACACTGAAAAAAAAAAGAAATTAAATATGGCAAGAACAGTCCTGATGTGACTTAAGATGAATCAGCTTGTTGTAATTGGTTTTTTGCAATTTAAATTACCTGTGATTCATAGTGGACAAAGACAAACAGAAAACACACCACACAAGCACTCCAGACTTTTAGGGATAGAAGGAGTTTAACAGATTAACATTTAGAAGACACATTTGCAGACCTATCAGTCATTCCATGAAAGCACTTATTATACAGAATATATATTGATAGTAACAGATCATTCATATTTAAGTTTTCAAGTCTCCATTTCTTCCCCTCATTACCTCTGGGCTTCATTTAAAAACAAAACAACAAGGCAATGGACTTTCTGATATTTATCTCTCTAGATCTTGTCAGAGCACAATCACTATGGAAATTGTGTTGTTAATGAACTTCAAATTTCTTTTCTTCTTTTTTTTTTTATTGCCATGGATATTTTCTTCTTTATAAGCACTAACATAAGAGAGTTGATAGCATGCTTTGTTATATTACAACTCGTGGAAAAATATTGAAATTGAAGTCTTCTAACTTGAGGCCCTTGAGTTGAAGGCATACAGAAGTATTTTCCATTGCTAGAGGAGGACATTCATCTCTAGGAAAATGAAAAAATTAGGGGTTGGCCAGAATGAGGCCAGCAACCATAAATTTAGTCTCCAGAAATGTTAAGGTCACAGTTGCTGGAAAGACTGTAGTTTGAATAGCCTCCCAAATCTCTGTTCTAGTTATAACATTAACTCTTCAGAGAGGAACCTCTAAAGATTCCTCCACCTTCCAAGTCTGGATCTGCTTCAGCAGACAGCGACTTAAAAGAACTAGTGACTGACCTTGACAAACCCTTGAAAGCTGTGTTCTAGAGAGAAGACAGCAAAGCACCACAATGTATAATATACAGATATCTTCGGGATATCATCCCTGCCAGAGATCCTGTGGTATCCTGAAGACCACAGTAACTCCTGACAGTTTCCCATCAGTGCCTACAGCATCAGAAACAGATTAAATATTTTAGCTAACCTGGCTACTATTCAGAATAGAAACTGCATATAAATTGTGCATATAACTTTGTCTGATTGTTGAACAATTCTGTAAATGCTTATTCTCTCCAGAAACACAAAATCTGACCCATACCTGGAGACGCACATAAGGTGTCATGGCACTGAATGATGAGGTTATTTTGATACCAAAGGGATACCAAATCAAAAATGAAGTTTAAGGTCTCCTAACCTGTCTTGCTACAAAACTAAAATACATGGCAGAAGCAAGCTGGTTTTGTGTGCTTTCTGCAACTGAACTCTTGATTGTGCCTGTAGTGTAATGTTATCTACTTTTATTTACACTCTGCTGCAATAGCATTTTAGTTCTACATTCTGATTCTCTTCCAAAATAAAGGTTAACAGAATAGAGACTTCTTAAACAAAAATCCTCACCTTACTTCTCTACTTAATATGAAACATTGCCTTTTAGTGTGCAACACATATTTTCACCTCTGATTCATGGTTCTCAGGTGTATGACTTTATGTGCTCACATACACTCTCCATCACGACTTCAAGTAAATAAAACGCAACAGTTCTGTTATTCTGGCTGCTCTGATTATCATCCCTCACCTTCACTAGCAAGATAGAAACAACGTGAGCAGTAGAGGGCTAGTCCTTGTAGTAAAGTACCTCACATGCCCCTTTTCCCCTGAACAAGTGTTTTGTGTTCCAAGTTTCCACACCACATCCCCATCAGCTCCTGAGAGCAGCACATGCATTGTCTGCTTCCGAGTTTGGAACACGCTGACTGACAGACGTACGTGCCGATCAACAAACCTGGGGGTATTTTTGGCTTCCCCAAAGCAGAGGGCAGTGATTTACTCCTTGTACACTTGGCAGCAAGTTTTAATGGCCAGCTGGTTCTTTATGGGGGTAGAGGGAGGTGGACAGATGGAGGAAGAAAGAGGCAGAAAATTCACTGTTGCTGTTGTGATCAATTATATGTGGAGAAGGTAACTTCAGTCACTCTGTAAATTGAAAACGGCTCACAACCGTAATACAAAGATTTCTGTAGCTATAAAATGACAAATTATTTTACTTTTTACAGTTAGCTGTGTTTTCTAAATATTATTGCTATAGATACCCAGGATAATGAAGAGAAAGATTATTAATTTGCTGATACTTCCAATTAGAATGTAGGATTTAGGGTCATAATAACTTGTTCATACCTGGATGATAAAAGAATCTGCCAATATCTGGTGAGATCACTTTTTCAGAGGAATTCTGGAAGGAACCTGAGAACCAGAATAATAAGCTATGTAAACCTACTGCTTTGGATAAAGTTTTAAAACTCCAAATAATGTTATAATTTCCAGACTTTGAGCTTTATGTTGGCATGTAGCTAAAACCGTAAGACAGAGTTTAGAGAAAAGTATGTAGGAAAAAAAGTAATCCTGAAGTTTTTCTTTTTCTCTTAAGTTTGAAGGCAAGCGGCTTGAGCAATTAGAAATGCTGTGTTCAAGGGACAAAATTCCCAAATACAGTTGATATTTATGTTATGTTTAGCCATCTGAAGTCAGATATCCATCTAAGCTGGTTCATCTAGATTCACTTTGTAGGTGGAGAGAGGTCCACATTCATGTCATCCTCCATGATTCACCTGAGAGCAATGAACTAGCTCTTCAAGGAACTTAGTGATTTCCACAGAGGGTTTCAAACACACAGTTAATTTTGAAGTTTCTCAGGTTGACTAGATAACAACTAACCAGGCTGAGTGGGTTGCTGTGCACAACAAAAGATTTGCATTCAACTAGGATGAAACACATAAAAATCACAGGAGCACTTTTGTTATGGGAGGGTCACCATGTGCTCCTGGGAGGGAAGCAGAACCAAGGTGCAGAGACAGTGAAGGGCTTGGCCACTTCAGCATGGCAAAGGCAAAATGTAACACTTGAATACAAATCAGTGTAAACTTGAATCAACAGAAGAGCTGAAAGCAGCCCAGCAGGCACCTGCACTTCAGGCTTGCCACATTATTCTGCCTTACATTTGTCCAGATGCTGCTTTACTTTGGGGCCATCTCAAACTGAGGGCTTGTCTCTGGTGTGCCCTAATGTGCCACACAGATAAGAGCTTCTTCATTTAATTCCCAGGAAACTTGGACCTTGCCATCTTCTCAGAGCACTTCTATGTGCAGCAACCTTCTTGAAATGAAAAAGAAAAATGCTGTAAAGTTGCCAATATCTTTTTACCTTTCTCCTCATCCCCATTCATTTATTAGTCTAATAGACAAACCACTTTCCTATGAAAGCAGCAAATGAATGTTCATTTCCTCCTTCTAACTGGGAGAACTTTTGAATGGCAAAACATATGTCTTGCCAGTCATCTGTGCAGATACAGATTTTTATCAACAGATTTTAAACCATCTATTACTAAGCATCTATTGTGTTAAAGCAGCTGTAAAATGAAATCCATCTTAATAATTTAGCTGCATCCCTACAATTCTAACAAACTGTATTTTCTCCCTGGGTGCGTAACTTGGGTGTGTAATTTGCCTTTTGGTTCTATAACTGAAGTTTCACAGATCTTATGCCTACTTGCACTTTGGTGTATCCTGAAGTTTTCTAAAAAGTAAACAGAATACTTGTGAAATATTAATGAATCTGAATATTAGTGTAGCACATCTGCTGTATAAGATGATACTGATGCAAAACACAAGACAACACAGAATCTTAAATCTTCAGACATCAGTGTCCTTTTCTTTGTCTGAGCATTAATATTCCTCCATACTTTTTAAGTTTTCAGAAGCCAGTAGTATTTTAGATCTGCAGGAGGTAGTGAATAATAATGTGCATTAATAAGGTAGCAGAGGACACAAGATGCTGCTGATTGCGTATCCAAGATTGTTGTTGATGACTACAGTACTTGCTAAAAAAAGTAAACAAATTCCTACACAGAGAGATCCAAGATATGCCAGTTGCCTGGATGCTAAAGAATATTAATTTTTCAACAAAAATGCTCGACTGTGCTATCATTTTCAAGAGATGTATTTCACAAGTAACATTTTTTTGGAAAGGAAATCAAAACCACTAGGAAGTATGATATATTTTCAAAGGAAGTGTAAGGATTTTATTCTTTTCATTGTCCATATTATCACAGTCTCTAGCATCAAGTCCAGCTCTAAAATGCCCAAGAAATCAAGCAAACCCTCAAATATGCAGTATGAATTGTTTTTATGAAACTGAATTTGACCTTTGTGTGCTATAATTAAAGTAACTACCTTTGTTTAACCAGCAGCTTATTTTGATAACTTTATATGTCTGGTTAGAGTGAGAGTTCATCTTATATCCCTGAGTCTCTTCCATTGACTTCAGCTGAGCTTTTCCCATGAGGATTCATGGTAAAAGGATTAGGCTGCTTTCAATTTTTATTTCATATATTTTTATTTAGGCATATGAGCCAAGGCCAGTACTAAAGGAATTTATTTTTGGAATATGGGAAATGCAAGTAGGCAGTTGCATTAATAGATTTATGTAAAGTTCTTCAACATGAAACAATACATTCCACATCTAGATTTTATTTAAATAAAAAGGTATAGTGTTCTGGGATCCATGTAACAGAGCCTGACTTACAATTTGGTGTCTAGGAAATGACTTATTAGTTGTTATACAATATCCAGCTTCCTGAACATCACTGAAGAGAAAGTGCAGGCTCCAACTGTTAGACACATAAATACAACACAGTATTGTTTGGAGACTCCCACAGACACAAAAATAAGGATATCAAAATGAGAGTTAGGTTCCTCTTCCCAGCAAAAAATAAGAAGCCCAAGTTTTGGGCTACTCCAATGAATAGTTTCCCAAGGGACTGGAAGTGCAAGGTACCCAGTCAAGGACTGTCTGCCTGCTATTACCCACCAGGGAAGTTCAGGTGGTGGCTGCTGATAGGGTGAGTCTTCTCTGACCAGGGATGTTAATGGCCATAACTACTGCCATGAAATCAACTGCTCTCTAACAACTATCCACAGTAGCTTCTCCATGCAAGCATCAATTTCCAGGCCTTATTTGTCTGGAATAACGCTCATAATGCTAAACTATTTCAAAACAAATTAAACAAGAGTTGATCTTCCAGAATAATGTTACTTGTCAGTTTACTCTTTTGTGACAAGTCTGCTCTGCAGAAGACAATAGAAAAGTCCCGAAGATCTGCCCCATGTCCAGGACATAGGCATGGCACTTTTTTTCTGAAGATTATTTTATTTCTGGCAAATATATGTTGTTCTAGGACAAGGACCTGCTTAGACACAGACACCACACCAAAAGGACACAGCTCATGCAAACACAGGCACAAGGCTTGTTCTTAATAAAGTGCCAGCAGAGCTAGGACCAGGCACATGCTGCTGCATTATATGCAATATTTGCTCATGCATCAAACATTAGGAATGCCCATTTTAAGCATTAATATTGTGAAATGTACATGGGAAAACCTAGGCTGGGTGCACAACGTCCTCAGCAGTGGTTCAATATCTTGGTCTGATCAGTGGTACCTGAGAAATACACAACATACAATTATCATTTCTTGTTACCTTTTATCAAGCCTTTCAGTTGTAAGGTATAAGCACACATACTAATGAAATGTATAACAAACATTATGCAGCATTTGTTTATACCCTACTGCTGAATTTTACATCACACATGGATATTTTTACTTTTCACAATGAAAACAATGAGGTACAAATTGAATAATGTGTAAAACCAGTGAGTACAAATCAGAAAACTTTAGAAGTGTCAGTGCAGCATGCAAGCATAACAGAGGGAGTTATTCTTCAAGATATATCTAACTGCTTTGTCAGAACAGCAGTGCCTGCAGAAAGCTATTCTTGCTCTTGATGTTGCTAACACCCCTGCCTTTATCTCAACCTCACAACATTTGGCACTTTTCCTAAGTCCTCAGGAAATGTCAGTAAATGTGTGGGTTTTTTCCATTTTTTTTAAATGGAAATCTCCTACTTCTTGCAATGTTAATGTAAAGATTGGAAACATTTTTGTCCAGAAAAGACAATCAGAAATTCCCAAAATTATAATTATTTTTTTTTACCTAGATTTTGGATGTGTATATTTTTTTTAAAAATTGTGGTACTGGCTTTTCTCATAATCTGTAGCAATTGATTATTTATTTAAAGTTTTCATGTTTGGCTACTTATGTTATTGCATAGTTTCAATCCAGACTGACTATCTAAAAAGCCCAAATTTTCAAAAAATTCAGAATAAATCTGGTTAGAAATCCAGTTTCCACTTTGCTGACTTATTTTTCCACAGAAGTGATTTTGCTTTGGATCAAAATAAGCAGCAAACCTGAGCAAAGTTGAACTAAAGCAGCAGCTCCCTAGACATAGCAGCTGGAAACTGATGCCCTTGCTAGCTTTTCTGGGAAGACAAAGTACGGCAATCTCACTGCTGGGAAGTTGCTGGGGGTTCACACCTGCCTGGCACAAGGGCAAACTTTCCACTGGACTCCCCTGGGGACAGCCTCCATGGTCTCCCAGCCTTCTCCTAGGATTTTTTATAATTTTTCAAACCACTCAATATCACATAACACTCCAGTTTTGACAGTAACTGGAGTAGGTTAGACACAAAATTCTGGGAAACTTTAAGAACAATGACTTTCAATTTTTTATTTTTTTAAATTAATGAAATTGTTGTAACTATCTTCATTGGAATCATGGTAAAAGTTAATGTATTTCTAGTATGGTGATAGCCTGTAACCACCACGTGATCCTTTGGACATAGACAAAGCAAAGTGTGTTCTGGCATCTGACAATATGGTAAAGTTTTGAGGACATCATCTGTATATAAGTCTGAAAATGGAGATATTTCTTTTCAATATTCTTTCACAGCACAGCAGAGCAAGTAAATATTAGTGTTGGGTGAGCAGACTGAAAATCTGAGATTTTCCAAAACCAGCACTGGTTTAATCTTCAATACCACTATCAGAGTCTCCACAAAGAGAAGGAACAACAATTTTAATTGGGAAGATGAGCCACGGGAGAGATCAAAGTTATTTCTCCCAGTGATCAGCTTATGTATTTCTTTCCTCATCTGACATTTCATAATGCCTTTCCTATAAAATATTTTCTTTCTGAGGATCTCAACAGGATTTGCTGTGGGTACAGTTTCCCAGAGCTGATTAAGTACATTGCTGGGTGTCTCTGCTGTTGTACTGGGATACCTGCAGGAAGAAGATGGAAATAGGGCCAGCTCAGAGCTCTGTCTCAGCCTGGGAGAAGTGGATTTTGGATTTGCTTTATTGGGTGAGTAACACCTGTATGTGACTGGGAGTTTGCAGATGGCATTGGAAAGGATGTAGTTTGTATGCAGAGCCACATAGGGCTGAAAACCTACTGTTTGGAAAGGGAAATAAAGCATGTGGATGCTGGAGCACAGAAACAGTAATAAAAACTTGTCTGTGCTAAATATTGAATAGTGGCATGATTAACAGAATAGCGGGTTTAGATGCTTAAAAAATGCAGTTTGTAGCAGTACAGCTTCCAGAGTGAGGAATTGTGTTCCTATTCTTGAGAAGTCACTGAGTCTGACAAGTAGGGTGGGAAGGATAATGGCAGAGAAAACCCTGACAATGCACAAAGAAATGCACAAAACTGAGAAGGCTTTTCCATCCCTTTCATCATTGTTCATCTGTTCTGACTGTTCTTATACCATAGGTATGGAACAAAAAACACCCTGAAATTAAGGCTAGGCTTCTGCACATGAGTTTTTCCACAGTGGGCACTGGAAAGAACTGGCACGTTCTCATGGAAGACACATACATCAAAATGAATTAGTAACTGCACTTGGCTGAACAGGGAGAAGCTGTGGTCCACTGGCCCCATAAGTACGGGGAAGGGACACCTCTAAGAAATCAGGCAAACCCTGGCACTAGGTAGGGTAACAGTAGATGTGATTTCCATGCCCATTCTGCCTTACTCCTTCTGCCTGAACTCAAACAAGTCTCTAAGTCTCTCTGTGCCTCAGCCTGTAATGGAGTAATAATATTTTCCTGCCTCACTGTGGGACACTGTCATCCTGATATTGTGTTGATGGGTACAATTGAACAATCTGCCATATATTAAAAAGAAAACTTGTTCAGATGGATGGTGCTTTATCACTGAAAAACGTCAAGTGAATGAGGTGTACTGGCTTTTTATAGGTTCCTTGTATGTGCTTTGTTATAATAAGAAATTCATCATCACTGTGGGGACCTGAGTCATCTTTGTCCTTATTCTGCTCTTTTTCTAGTGTTTTTTCTTGAATGCAATACACATAAATCAGTATAAAAATGGAGTCATACCATGGCAAATCATAGGCTTTGTTTTTCTCCCTGGAAGTTGCACTAGCTCTGCAGTCCAAAACAATTATTACCATGTAATTTATTTTCACTTTATTATGTTTCTCTGAAATACAAATTGGAGTTTGCTGGTTATGCAACAGCTCTCCATATTCATTTTCCTACACAATGAAACTTCATCTGGGAATACATACAAATTAAGGATTCAAATCTTTCTAAGAAGTTTTGCAAAACTTCCTTTAGAGCCAGCTACTATCAAATCCCATTTGCTTTTATAAGCTGATGAAAACTCTAATCAGAAATGTCTGTGCTTATGTGCTCAAAACAGAGTATCATCTATACCTTACCTTACTTCCCTGCAAAAATCCCTGAATAATGTGAAAATGGCATGCCTTTCCTAATTCAAACATTTGGCACAACAGTGTTCTAATAAATGATGTAACAAGGGAGATCATAATAAGAAACATCTGTACAGATTGCTGAAGGCAAGCTCAAAGTATGTCAGAGTCTAAGAATTTACCACAAGGAAAAATTACTGAGAAAAATATGTAAAAAATGTTTATGTTCAATGTTGCTTGAAAAGGAACATGAATAAGATATGTAACTATACCACACAAGTAGACCACAACCCTCTTCTCAAATTTACAAAGCTATTGAAGGCTTTGCACAGGGAAGTAAGATCCCACCACTTAATAGCAGGAAAAGATTATGACCTCTCCCTTTTTGGTAGGAAATCTTAAGTACAGAGAGACCAAATCAAAATTGTTCCTCTGATTTGAGTGCAATAAAAATTGGGCAAATCAATTTCATTTGCCTTTTGCTTCATCAAAAAATGCAATGTCTGAATCTTCCATCATTTTCAGATAAAGAAGACAACACTTGGCCTCTTTGGAGACCATGTCCAAGATTTCTCAAGTCAGAGACGTCCAAAATGAATATGTGAATTGAAGGTCATCCATCCATTGCATAAGGAATTTGCCTAAGGACACTCCTACACTGACCATCCTAATAACCTGATTCCCTGTGCTTCAACACAACACTGGTTTTCATTTTTTACAGGACTTTCTTTCATCCATCTGTACCAGTAGGAAATGAGTAAGAGAAAACAAAGAAAAACATGCTGCTGAAACACACTGTGTTCTGAAAATCCATCCCAGGCCCTTGCCCACAGGTAGGGAAGGCAGCTGCTGAGATTGTAAGCAGGGATATTAAAAAAAAAAAAACAAAAACAAAAACAAAAAACCAAAACCAAACAAACAAAAAAAGTGATCTCTGAATGTAATGCCTTTAGATTCCAGGAGAAACAAGCAGTGAAAGACAAAAACCAAGGAGATTGGACACATTCTGGGGAATGAATAATAAAGTTGGACAAGCACACAGCACCCTGTCAGCCTCTTGCTAACGGAAAGTCAACTATTCCAGGAATCAATGCCCTATGCCTGGAGTTCAAAAGGCAAAAGTGCTAAGAACCTCCAATGTTTTGTATTTTTTTAAGCTTGACCAGGTCTAGAAGGAAAATACTTGCAGTATTATGTAGTATGGAGTGAAGATGTCTCTGCTGTGCCAGATATCTGATTATGAGAGCTCAAGGACTACTGACAGTGGATGTCACTGATACTCAAACTAAAACTTTTGCTCTGTGCTTGGCTAGTAACTGCATTTTTTTGGCGGGGGCGGGGGGGGTGTCATTCCTCAGAGCTTTTCAAAGAGTGTTTTAAATGTGGAAAGACAGTTTCAAGGTTTTAGTTGTTGATAATTGTTTCTCCATGCATGAGGCAACACAGTTTTCAGGGGAGCTGAGGATGCCTTTTTAATAACAAGCTCTTTTACTTGGAACTATATAAAATACTTCTGTGTTCTATAAAAATAATGCTGATTCTGTTCAAATAAACTCAGTGCTGAGATGCTGCAGTAAGCTTCAATATTTTTAGACCATTTGGGCCCCAGGCAATCTGAAGTAAATATATTTATTTTAGCTTATCCCTGGTGTAAACAGAGAAAACCTGAGCATCAGGGTAAAGGTCACAATCCCATGGGCAACATCTGTTCTCTTGAATTTTGAGGAATAGTTTGGACTGTATGTGCAATAAAATTCAACAGCTCTCCTCAATCTTCTCACACCCCTCCAAGCCTAACAGCCCCAAAATGTTGAAACCCTTGAATTTCACCTCATGGATCAGACAGGAGCGGGTCAGCTACAAGTGCTGGAGAAGCTTCAAACTGTGACTCAGTCTCAGAGTCCCAGCTTCAGTGAGAACTTCCAACAAGTTCTTATTACCTCTTGTCATCACTCTAATTCAGGAAATATGAAGCTCTATAAACACATGAACTTTAATCTTATTTTTTTCAACTGATATTCATTCTTCTTAAAAAAGTCAGTGCTCTTCATTGAGTTAAAACACCACAGACAGAACAGATGTTTATGTTACGTTTTGCCTTTTTACCATTTGTCATTTTGCCATTTTACTCTTTATGTTACATTTTGCCACACAGATACACACATTTAAAAGCTTACACAGTTTGTCTATATTTCCCTTTAATTATGCTGGAAAGTGAGAAATGGCATTCATTAATTGTTTTACTCATTTCTTGCTTTGTCAGGAATCAGAATCCATTTCAAAATACCAGGTGCCTCAGTTATGCCTGATTATTTTTTATGTAAAATTATTTCACATGCTTTCCACCAAGAAAAAAAAAAATTGCAGAATCACAGAATATGCTGAGTAGGAAGGGACCCATCAGAATCATCAAGTCCAGCTTCTGGCTCTGCACAGGTAACCCCACCCATGCCATCCTGTGCCTGAGAGCATTGTCCAAACACTTCTTGAACTGTGCCAGGCTGGTGCTGTGACCACTGCCCTGGGGAGCCTGTTCCACTGCCCAGCCACCCTCTGGGTGAAAACTTTTTCCTTATCAGGAAATCAACTTCCCCTGACTCAGCTTGATATTGTTTTCTCGATTCCTGTCACTGATGAGAGAGCAAAGAGATCAGTGCCCCTCCCCCTGTCCATCCTCATGGCCCTCCTTTGGACACTCCGTAATGTCTTTTTTATGTTGTGGTTCCCAAAACTGCCCCAGCACTGGAGGTGAGGCTGCCCCAGTGCAGAGCAGAGCAGGACAATCCCCTCCCTTGCCTGGCTGCTGATGCTGTGCCTGAATCCCCCAGGACAGAGCTGTCCCTCCTGGCTGCCAGGGCACTGCTGGCGCATGTTCAATTTGCCACTGAGCAGGACCCCCAGGTTCCTTTCCCCAGCACTGCTTTCCAGCCTCTCATTCCCCAGTCTGTCTGTACATCCAGAGTTGCCCCAGCCCAGGTGCAGAAACCAGCACTTTCCCTGGCTGAATTTCATGTGGTTGGTGATTGCCCATCCCTCTAATTTGTTGAGGTCTCTCTGCAGGGCCTCTCTACCCAGGAGGGAACTGACAGCTCATCCAAATTTAGTTTTGTTGAGAAACTTCCTCAGTATTCCTTCAAGTCCTGCACCCAATTCATTGAAGACAATGCTGAAGAGAAGCAGACTGAGGATGGAGCCCAGTGGGACCCCAGCAGTGACAGGTCCCCAGCCTGATGTCCCCCATTCACTGTCAGCTTTGTGCCTGACCTGTGAGACCATTGCTCATCCACTGTGTAACCCGGTCATCCAGCTGTGAGCTGGACATTTTATTTCTTGTGAGATAAAAGTATCAAAAGCTCTGCTGAAGTCCCAAAAGATGATCTGCTGGCTTTCCTAGATCAGCTAGAGGAGTTACCTTGTCCTAGAAGAAAATCAGTTTCAACAAGAAGGACTTTCCCCTCATGAAGCCATGCTGGCTGTCACCAGTGACTGCATTGTTCTCCAGGTGCTCTTCACTACCAACCAGAATAAATTTTCCATTATTTTACTGGGCATTAAAGTGAGACTGATAAAAAATACTCCTTCTTGCAATATTTATTTATTTATCTATAGATCTAGATTATTTGAATTATATTATAGAATTTTTGTTATACAGTATGAGAATATTTATTATTGAAAAGTGTATAAAAACAGAAAAGTAGTTATTGTTTCATATGACACTCTTCAAGATCGGAGATCTAGGCAGCTCACAGTCACTCAGACCTCTGGGATATTCAGATGTAACACTGCTACAAGTCCATCTCTGCTTTTCTCAGTGTTTGCACTGCTTATAGACACTGGAGTGCCTATCTGCTGTGTACCTGCAGTCATGATTTATAAATAAGAGTTTATAACAAACTGTTCCTGTGTTGTTCTGATCACAAGAACTGAAATACACGTGAAACATGAGTTCTTCAAGGATATTATGCAGTGGGTTTGTTTCTAGTGAAGCTATTCTAAATCTAATGTACTGAAACAGCAAGGTTAAAACACCAGTATATTTAACTTTATTTATAGAAAAGCAGCTGCACTAGTTCAAGGCATTTTATTTTTCCAAGTAAGCTTTTGCATAATGGTCTGCCTTGCTTGTTCAAATGAAGAAAAAAAAAGGGAAATTGGCAATGTATGAAAGGAAGAAAGCAGACATAAGAAACACATTCCTGACATGGATCCACAGTGACACAATGAAGACTTGAGTCTGGGAATTCACCAAAGTCTGGACATATTTGGAAGAAAATGAGGAAGTCACTTGCAGAGATCTCTCTCAAAGACAGCTATTTTAAGATGAGTTCTAGATCTCCTTGAAATGTCATTCATCAAACCAACTCCAGACTGCAGCTCCAAGCCCTGGTGCTTAGAGGGTGCAGCTTCCCCTAAGCTGTGGTGTTTTACCATTATAAATGAGATATATCACCTTTCACTACCTAAATATGCTGAAAACATACCTTCACTCCTACAAACCAGTGAGGCACACTGAGCATTGTTTTAAGCCAACCTGCATAAGAAATTCCATTTTGCATTAAATTAGATATCAACTGATAGCAAGCAATTATTTATACTTCTACATTGACAATGTCTTCAGGAAGAGCACATGCAATTGTGTTTTCAAGTGTAACTCTGTGTCCTGACTGATGGTTGTTTGATATCTGAAGCTGTGTGATGCATAAATTCTAGGCAATTATTAAGTCATTTAAGATACAGGCAGATTTAGATCAACTTAGATACATCTTCTATGTATTTACACACCATTTATACAGGTGATAAAGGGTCACATCCTGAGGATGTTGGCAATTTATGAGATCCCAGGATCTGTCCTAAAGAATCATGTGGAGTTTTGTATTTATTAGAGGTTCCCTGTCATTTGGCCATCGACCATCTGATGACAAGGATCACATCCACAGGGACAACTCTTTGTACCATCAAGCATTCTCTTGGCTGTGCAAGTGTGATTCCCACACCACAGCACTACACATCACAGCATGGGAATTGCTGCACTAAATTACATTTTAGATCCTGAAATTATATGCCAACTAACTAACACTGGAAGAGACAACATGGGTGCCTAAGTCTGCTTCTACATTATCTCAGGCAAATATATTGCTGTCACTAAGGCCAGAGGTTCATAGGGACATCATTTCTGCAGAGTAAAAACAAAATATAGACTTTTAAATAATAACAGTCAGTCTTACACAGCTTAAAACCAATAAATGTTCAGTACTAGGAGAGATTTTACTGTTTTCACCACATACTAACACCTTAGCACTAGACCTGAATTACAATTAAGAGACTGAGATAAAATGGAAAAAGATAGGCTCAAGGCAGAAAGACTTACAGACCTTAGAAATTAATTTCTAAATCTCTAAACACAATTTTTCAAATTTGCAGTGATAACTTTTTATTGGAAACTGTCCTGTGCTGCTTTTATATTTTATTATGGTAGCACCAACACAAGTGCACTTGGGATATATTTATAGTCCTGGACTCAAGCCTGATGTGTGTTTGGCCCAGCTTTTGCAAGACTGCCTGGATTTCCCCACACACTCACACCAAGGAAAAGATTTTCCACTCTCAGGATCCAGGTGCAGTGGTGCTAGGGCATGACCCCCATGATGTTAAAATAGTGGTGGGATTAATTTATGGCATAACACAATCCACACTGGGCAATTTCCATGCTGTCCCTCACAGGACTGCGCCACGTGTCATGCCTGGTGCTGGCACAGGAGCTGCCTGCCCAGCCAGCACGGGACAGGGGCTGTGTGAGCGAGGCTGAGAGCGGGGGCAGGACCTCCAAATGCCCTTTTCTACCAGGGCCCATGCCCACAAGTCTCTCCCTCCTCCTGCAGCCTCAGAGGGGTGTTTACATCACGCTGCATAAACTGTGCCCCTGCTGCCTGCCCCAGGGCAGCAACCCCCCCCCGCCCCGTGCTGGTTGCCTCAGAGAAGCAGATGGCCTGAGGGCACCTCTGCACATTTTGCCTGTCCAGAGAGTATCCCCTGAGCAGGAAGATGAGCTCCTTCAGACTCAACACCTCCATGTGAGTAACACAGAGCATAACACCAGGCACATTTATTTCTTTATTTAATAAGTGGGTTCATGCTGAGCATTACAAAGTTGCCCGGTGAAAGTATCCACCTTGTCAGATCTCCACAAATGTATCAACAAAGATGAAGTGAATAAGACAGTGTTCAAGGAATATTACAATAAATAAATAAATAAATTTATACATAGATAAGCAAAGCAGCCTCCAAAGCAACAACAAAACAAAATTTCCCCCACCTCCCATCCCTACTCCACATCCTTCTCCAGGCTGTTTAAGGCATAGATTGCCACCTACCATGATTTCTTCTTTGGGTATGTTACCACAGTCCCAATTCTGCCCTCTAGCAATGGATTTATCAGTACCTCTATGGCATAATTTAGCCAAAAATGTGAAATTATATACATATTTCATATGCTTTAGTAGATGTTTAAATATGTTGATCTAATTTTCCCCTGTAGTTTATTTAGCATATAAATTGTCTCTTTTTGGTGTTACGTATATTTTATCTCTTCAAAACAAATGGTTTAAGTTATAGGTCAAGAACAGATTTTTCTATAATACTGCTCTGGTTTTAAGCTACTATGACTGGTAAATTAAAAACCATATTTACTGCCCTAACATTAAAGCACCAGGGAGAAAAGCTGTATTGTGGGTTGATTCAGTTCAGGAGAGCAAGAATCAATGAAAAACCAGAGTGTCTACTTTACCCATCAGGGAGCTGTGTAAATATGACTCAAAACTAGTTTGCCCCATGGTGTCAGACACAGCAAAATACAAAGCCTGCCTTGTGTGCCCATATTAACTCTTTTCACAGCCACAGCAAGTGGAAGAGGAGTGTTCCCAAGAGGTAAATGTGTGCAGCCCTGCTGGCTGCTGTTGCCAGCCCAGAAGAAGTGAGCAGCAGTTCTCTGAACTGGGGAGAGCGGGACATTTTGAGCCTGAGCTGCAGGAAACCTCTGAAGGTGATGGTCACTCCTGCTCTGGCTGTTACACAGCTGTGAGGGATATCTTTGGATATCTTTGTATCCAGTTTCCAAATGACCAAGTAATACACAATCTAAGGGTAGTGATCATGTTTTTCTTAGCTTTTCTGTTCTATGTTTTCACTCATTAGAAACATGAAAATTGTTATTGCAATGTGACCAGACATCCATGCACCTTTTATGATTTTTCCAGAGCCACAACCATCTGATATGAGGATCAAACCCATTTGATATCAGCCTCATTTCAAAATGTAATTAACATTGCAACTTCCAAGATAAATGAATGCATTTTTTTCTGAAGAAAGGCAGATAGCATTAAATCAAAGAACAGATTCTCCCACAGTCAGGGGTGGGAGAATGACCACTCCTGCTTCCCTACCAGGCCAGTGCATAAGAGGGCGAACAATTATGAAGACCTTACATTTTTGAAACACACAGCATTATGAGCATTAACACAAATGGGAAAAAATCCTCACTGAAGCCAAATGCAATGCTGATCATGTATTCAGAAGTTGTTGGAGGAATATCAAATCTAACTCCATATTCCTAATGAATACAAAAAGGATGATTCTTCACAGTTGGCAGGCTGGTGTGAGCCATATAACAGAAATTTGTGGCTGTTCTCGCTCTGGAGTTAGGCTAGGGCTATCGAAATGATGGATGGTAAGGGGTGTTTTACAGTATCTGCTGCAAACCTGCTCACATTTTGCATGTAAGTCCCTTTCTCTGCAGTGTGCTGGGAGAGCAGCAGATCTAAATGCTCTCAGTTATAAATGTCAGCTTCAAACCACTCAGGTGGGATCGACAGCACTAAACTGGATTAAAAACAGCCCACATGAGAACAGACCCAGCAGTTACAAAACAGCTATATTAGAAGACAGTTAGCTGTTTCCATAGAAATGGAAATATGGATTCAATCCCTTCAGATCAGAGCTCTGAACGAAGCAGGAGTAACCAAACTGTTTGTAAACGTGTCATGTCAAACAGAAATCTCTGGTAAAAGTGCAGACTTGAGGTGCTTGTAAAGCTCATGTAAGTAATGCTTATAACACAAAGCCAGGGAAAATGCAGGCCCAAGTGTCTCCGGGCTGCCTTGCTCTTGGGAAGGAGGAGAACTGGAAGGCAACTGCGCATTACTGATCATGGTGATAGCTCCGTCCTTACCCGGGGTAGAGCAGGTTACAGCGCTCTCACTGAGCGGCGCTTACCCCTCCATCCATCTCCCGAGGCGGGGGCGGCTCCGCTGTCGCAGCCGGCGCCGGGACGCGGGGCCAGCAGATGGCACCGGAATGCTCGGCATCACCCCGCGGTACCCGAACCGCTAGGAATACTGCCAGGCAGAAATGTCCGTGGGATACGGGCAGGGACACCCCCTGGGCGGGCACGGGTCGCTCCCAGGTGCGGGAATGCCGCGCTCGGCGCCCGCAGCGGTCGGGTACCAGCAGCGGCACTGGTGAGCCCAGCCATCAGCTTCCAGAGCTGGGCTTTAAATACCGAAATAGCCCTGACTGGCCGTAAAAAGCTCCAGCAAACTGCCCAAGCGGCGACTAAAGGGAGCACTGAAGAGTGAGCGAGGAGAATAAGCAGGAATTGTGAGCGCAGAAGAGCGCGGAGCTGCTCTCGCTGCGAGGGAGGCTGAAGCCCCCGGAGCGGGAGGGGATGATGATAACGCCCCGGCGGCCACAGCAGTGTCTGGCCTTTCGGGAGAGAGCCACAGCTCTATCCCTGACCACTTTTATTTCACACACAGCGAAAACCAATTAGCAAACACTTTTCTTTCGAACGTAATCCCAGTCTTGGGCTTTTCATTAGTTTGGGAGAGTGCTGGCAACTCCCACATCAGCAAGAATTTCCCGATTGCTTTCAGAAACGCTGCTTGCTGCATTCCTCCGAGAAATGCCTTCCCATTTGCACAGCATAAACAAGCACAGACACGGGCGAGACTTTCTGAAACCCTTTGCAGCAGCCTTAAATGGATACTCCTCCACATGCCTTTATTTCTGAGGATGAACTTTGACTTCTCTGCTTCTAGCAGTACTTTTTAAAGTTTTTTTTTGGTGGGGGGTTGTGATAAAATGAAAAGAGGAAAATGGACAAAAGGAAAAAGAGCAAAATATAAGTAAAAAAAAAAAATTGACATATTTTGGGGAGGACTGAAAAGAAATAAATGTTTTTGGGAACTATTTTGCACTAATTTATTCTTAATTTCCAGTATATCCTCCTGCCCGATGTAATTTCACTAGGCCTTTTAACTATCTTTGATCATTATGGGAGGTTTCAGGCCCTTATTCCCTATTTACAGCATTTTGTCCTCCAAGTCAGCCTGTGGTACTTGCAACTGCTTAGCAGATGTTTGTGTTCTTGGTAGGAAGTCACTTACGTGTCTTTGCTCTTTATTAGGAATGGCTGATTTGGCTAGGCTGAAACTATTGATGGCAATAATAAAAATATGAAAAAAAAAGTCTTACATATCTCAAATACAAATTTCACTATTTTAAGAATAAAACCTGCTATCAAGTGTTTTTATTCCAGATGTTCTAGGTTTGTGTTTTGATTCTTCAAAAATTGTCCTGTATTTTCTTGTCAGTTCAGTCAGTCACTATACCAACGCCCTAAACCATCATTATACATGGAGATATCAGTTAATTTGAAACCTTTTATTTAAATATTTCTCTGTTGAGGTAAACAGAGATACAGAGCTATAGCTCTTAAAACGCTATGCAGAAGTTTTCCACGCAGAGAGCTCTCAGAAGCAATGAAACAATTGAACATTTTACACACACATTTGCAACACTGTTTTACAGAACAGTAACTTGGTTACTACGGCATAAATTCCTTATTATCTCTACTGACTTTGACAGTAAAAACAGGTAGAAAATCTTATTTCTGAGCCACCAATGGAAAAATATGGGGCTACATCAATGCTTAAAAAATATTATTTGAAAAGCCCAAAGTTTTTTTGAAAGTAAATGATTAATTCTTGAAAAATTTTGCGCATTTAGATACAGACATAAAAGCTGAAAAAGTACAGAAATCCCTAATCTCCCTGATTATGCTTCCTTGAAGTAACTGCTCATTAAAATAATTTCATGCATGTCATCCTATCATAAGTGGAAATTAGACCGACTGTTCAAAAAAGAAATAAATAAATGGAAGAAGATAATTTCCCCTCCTTTCTAACCCACACCCACTCATCCAGTTATTGTTTAGTGAATATTTCTTTTTTCATTCCTACACCTTTAGACCTCTCTTAGGTCTTCCAACAGTGGCCTGATCTGTCCGTGTGTGACATACAAAACCACCTGGGAAAGTTTTGCAGCTACTGATAAACTCGATTAGATCTCAGCTGCTACTCTGACTGTGAACAATTTTGGGTGGGGTGTGCTCATTCCTCCCTGTGGCCCCCTTCCCAGCTCCA
>NW_005054354.1:4722521-4736758 GCF_000277835.1 Geospiza fortis | reverse complement strand
TTCTAGGAGCAAAATTTACCCACATTTCAGTCCCCAGAATGAAGAGCTGATGAAGACACCTTCCTCTTACCTAGAAGCCAGCACAGTGCTTGTGTGATGAGCAAGAAAAAAGGTCTATTTTCTATCCAGAGCTTTCAACCTGCCCCATGTTCTCCATGCAAATGCACTTAAACACAAGTTACTGGAACTTCTCAGTCCTTTAAACTGTTCCACTGTGCGTGACATACAGAAAGAGCCACTCGATGACACAAAGAGATTATGTGGGATATTACATAGGCATTACAAACACAAGGGTGGTCAACTCCTACTGGAAAGTTACATAAATGTCAGCCCTTGCTCCAAGGACTATTTAATCAGGCAGTACAATGCTCCATGGGAGCTCCTTGGGCTCTGACTGTGGGGTAAAGTGTCATCCCTCCTCTCCCTGGAATTCATATAGTTATGTACTTTTTGAAAAATAAAAAAGCTGCAATATGAGAAATGCAGGTGCCATATCATCAGGCTGCCAAAGGGAGTTGATCACAGAATTTTTACTTACTGAATGGAGATTAACGATTAGATGGTGGAAAAAATAGCTATAAAACATGGTTTGTGCACATAAATGTCCACAAGAATGTTGTAAGAATTTTTACACTCATATTAAGACACCAATGGATCTCTTCATTGGACACAATCTATACACCAGATGAACATTAATTATCAATGTATAATTTACACTTAGCCAGGTTTCTAGCTCCAAGTTTCCCCTGACTATTCAAAATCAACTCTGCAACACCATAAGTCTGCAAGACCCCAGTCCTTCTGGAGTCCTACATCTGAAACCAGTGCAGTGTATCTTTGAAAACAGTGATCAATCAGTTGTTCTCTTCTGCAGGAGGTTTTAGAAATCAAGGTGACAATTTACTATCCTAACTGGGCACTTTGGAATACACTTGTTTAATCTGCATGAAAAGTGCCACCACAGCCACTATCTGCAGGCTCTGAAGTTGTTACATATTTTACAAAGTATATAGATAGAAATGTTTTTTTCCCCAATTAAGTTTTCCTATTCCCATGGTTTCCAAATGACACTTTAAATGAACAGTAGCTGATTTTGGTAGCTGTTTTACAGAAATACAGCATTTGGAGCCTTGCCCACACAACAGCAAAGTTTTATGGGTATTAAGAAAAGCAGAATTTATATTTCTAAAGAATTATGTCAATGCTTCCTGCAGCTACTAAAGTCGATTTGTCTGAAGATAACTGTTACATAAATTAATTTTAATATTTGGAGTACCCATACAAACAAGGACACAAAATATAGCTGTACTTCACCTATATATATCTATTTATGCAGGAATGTAGCACAAAAATAAAGGAATAATATTCAGTAAGTTTAATTTTCAAAGCATTTTACTACTTCTAGATAAACCCGAGTCCTGCCTCACCATTGCTTTTGCCATGCTGTTTCTGGCCTCTCTCACAGTGCTGTAGCTGTTCCCTGAATGAAAACCCTTTTCCCACCATGGGAGTCCACCCTGCTCCTGCTGACCTGAGTTTGTGCCTCTCTGCAGGTGTTCCTGAGACACCCTTGGCTGAACCACACAATTGTGGGGGCTGCTGGGGCCCTCCTGTGTGAGATCTACACAGCAGGGAAAGATCTCCCCTCTCTGACATTACCCAAAAGTTCCGAAGGCTCTTGGAACCCCAGAGCCAAGTGATTCCACCCACTTCTTGTCTGTTGGCAGCTCAGTTATTTCTCTGAACCTTGTCAAAGATGCCTCAGAGGAGTCTGGATAGGGTGGATTTCACTGAGTAGACTCAGCTTTTTAGCTCATTATCAAAGAAAGCTGCAGACACCAAAATTAATTTTAGCACCTATTCATTCAAGAAGGAAAAATGAACATCACCACCATCACCTTACAGAAATGGCTCTGAACCTTGTATCCAACACTTCAGAGAAGACAGGAAATACATAGTAAGGAAATCAAGCCCACTTTCCCATAATATTATAAAGTATCAATCTGCATCTCTTTTATTCATCGGATTATCATGTTCCATTATAAACATCATACCATATGTCAAAATACAGTATGCATGAACACATTTGTTAACAGACTCTGGAAATAATCATACATTATTGAAGCATTATAATCACTTGTATGTGAACACAATAGTAAAGGTTTATTCTAAATAATAACTATGTTTTCTCACTTTTGTGTATATAGGTAATTCAATTGTCATCCTTGGGAAACAGGATAATTTCTAATTCACTATCAAAAGCTGTTTATGATGACAGATATATTAATATTTCTATGTTTAAAAAAATAAAATATGACTGTTATTCCAAATCAGTTTTAAGATAATTCCCTCTCGAATCAGGGCTTGGCTAGATTTACATTAATTTTTTCCAAAAAGGGATCTCTAAAGATGCAGGAATTTTCAAGCAGTTGCATCTGATTAAATATGCCATGTACAGAGAAGGAATAGCAAAGATTAAGACAAGGAAAAAAATAGAGAAGATTACATTTTCCATGACTTTCCTCTTTTTAACTAAATCCTGTCTAACGTAGACAGCAGTGTGTTTTAACTTCCATCTACTACTCTGCAAATTATTTTTATGTCCTGTTACATAAGTACATCTTGAGTGCAATAGTGCTTTAGAGGGATAATAAATAAAGAGCAACGTAATAAAGGATGTTACGCTGCAAAGAGCAGTGCACAGGGACAGCATTCTGTCCAGCTGATTCCTTCCCAAGTGTGTAGCTCACAAATTCAGAAATACGTCATTTAAGTTTAAGCACTTGAGCATCAGATTTTCATTACTGTTCTAATAACATAGAATAATAGATTGTTAGTTCACTGCACTAGTTGCAAATTTATCTGCAATTGTAAACTTTGCCAGGTAAGGTGAACCTAAACATAGGAAATGTAAGCGGAGAAGTATCTTAGAACTCTTCTGAAGAAAATATGGGAGAGCCTGAGAAAAGTTTGTGAACCCTGTAGATAGAGTAACTTTTAAATAATTTTTAATACCTCAAACATAATTACAAATCCTCTTCTTCCCTTTGGCTTCTTCAAGGCCATAACATCATTTTCTGAGTCAACATAACTATGCAGGTCACTGATCCTAGAATCACCTGCAGGAATTTTGTACTTTAATGAGCTATGTCCGTAAAGAAACTGCTTATTTGTTTAAAGTTCAAAGCATATTAAAAAATGTGTGCATTCAGAGTCTAAATCCATTTGCATTATAGAACAGAATCACATAATTCATTTAGTTTGGAAAAGACCTCTAGGAGCATTGAGCCCAACTGTTAACACAGCACTACGAACTCCACCATTAAACCACATCTCTAAGTGCAACACCTACACATCTTTTAAATATCCCCTCCAGGGATGGTGACTCCACTGCTCCACTGAGCAGCCACCTCAAGTGCTTGACAACTGTTTCATAGATGACATTTCTCCTAAATCTAAACTTTCTCTGGCACAACTTGAGGCTGTTTCCTCTTGTCCTGTCATGTGCTATCTCAGAGAAGAGTCTGACCCCCAGCTTGCCACAACCTTCTTCCAGATAGTTGTAGAGTGATAAGGTCCCCTCTGAACTTTCTTTTCTCCAGGCTAAACAAGCCTGACTCCCTCAGATGTTCCAGAGGCTTCATCAGCTCTGTTGCCATTCTCTGGACTCACTCCAGAAACATCCTTAGAGATCCCTTTTTGGAAAAAATTAATGCAATTCTTCCCAAGCCCTGACTTGAGAGGGAATCACCTTATCAATGTCCTCCTTAATGTCCTCCCTTAGTGAGATACCCAAAACTGAGCACAGGATTTGAGATGTGGCCTCACCAGTGTGAGTACAAGGAGACAATCAGTGCCCGGGTCCTGCTGGCCGCAGTGCTGCTGATACAAGTCCAGATGCCATTGGCCTTCTTGGCCCCCTGGGCACAGCTGGCTCATGTTCAGCTGCTGTTGACCAGCAGGTCCTTTTCCATCAGGCAGCTTTGCAGACACTCTGCCCCAGCCTGTGGCACTGCCTGGGGTTGTTGTGGCCAAAGTGCAGCTCTCACCCTTGTCACACAATTGACCTCAGCCCACCAATCCTGCCAGATCCCTCTGCAGAGACTTCCTGCCCTCCAGCAGATCATTACTGACTCAACTTTGTGTCATCTCCAAACTCACGGAGGGAGCACTTGATCCCCTTGTCCAGATCATTGATAATAATATTAAACACAACTGGCCCAAATACTGAGTTCTGGGGAACCCCCCTGGGGTCATCAAGGATCACCAAGTCCAACATAAGTGGATTACTCATATGAGGATTGAACCCACAACATTGGGGTTATTACACAATACCCTAACCAGCTTTTGAGAAAAATAAATCCCCAACCCAAATGTAAAATAAAACAAAAGTATGAATATACTTTCATTTTACCCAAGTATTAGCTCATTGATTAATTTAGAAGTTTAAGATAACAAGGAACTGCTGTAGTGCTCTTTATTCTAACTAAAAACTGTCAATTAAATTCATTTTACCACCAAAAAGATACTATTACATAAATGGCTAAATTTAATTATCAATTTAGTCTGGTGTAGTAGGTACACCAATTATTTTTATTTGTTAGCCCAAATAAGGGCACTTAAGAATGTTTGTTCCTATTACAAGAAAAGGGAGCTGCACGGTGAAGGACAGAGCCACAATGCAGTCCTACAGTTTATTAAGTTCTGATGATCAAGAAGCAAGACTTTAGAGCACAATATTTGTCCTGCAGTCTTAAAAGAAGGGATAATTATTGGGCTTTCTGTGTTAAGTCATCTAGAAGCATGGAATATGTATATAAAAAAAAATCCAAGTCCCCAAAAGAGTTTACAAATCTGGATTCCAGCCAGACACAACAGTGAGTGAAGCAAGCAGATGGGAGAATAAGGGCTAGGATAAGGAGCAAGTTTCTCCTGCTAAGTAGTAGTCACAGCGTAACACCTGCCTACTGCCATCCTCTTATCACTGCAGAAAGCCAAGTGTTAGTAGTAACAAACACTGTCAAGTGCCATGCTTTTGCAAAAAGGAGTGAGCTCCCAAAGTGTAAGCACCCGTAACAGTCAAAATCCCTGCTAGAATCACAATTTCTAGATTTGTAAAAAGTGCCTGTGATTCAGAATAAAAAATACAAGCAGCTACATTCTTTGTAAAACATTTATGTTGCCTTCTACATCTCCAGAAATTATGCTAGAAAATATTCAACTTTTCAAATGACAAGCTAGTTTTATAACTACTCAATGATAACATATAAATATCAAACTAAAGGTAAACTGTGGGATATATGTACATATAGTAGAATACTGAAGTTCAAAATAAATCATTAAGAACAGAAATTCAAGTTTATTTTAACTCTTTTTCACACAAGGATTAAAGTGAGTCTCTTAATATTCACACAGACTTTGTTTTGATAATTAATTATAACATACATATATGCAAATCAATTCAATGGAGTTTAATTCCATCATATTTACACCTAGAAGAAGAGTAAATTACTTCACTTGTTCTTTTGGCTGGAATAGACTTGCTATTTCTAAATCAAAAAATTGACTTATTTCCCTTAAATGTACAGAAAACAAACGAGCATTGAAAAGGTTCAATTTTGACCTACTTTTTATCTGTCTGGTTATTGCTCTCTAAGAAACAAGGTGACTTCTTGCTCCTTTGCAATGACTGAAAACATGTTCTTCAGGGAGACTTCTGTACATGATGCTGAAAAGTCTAGTCTAATTTTTACTTTGCTGTGGATCTTTTTCTCCAACAATAAATTGGCTAGCTTGAGAAGACAGTTTCAAAATTAATGCCTTTTAGATTTTGCAATGGTAGAATCCAAAAGCAATGACTTTCAATATCTTTTTATGTAGAGAAATAAATTTTTAAAAATCTGACTACTTTTATTTCTTTTGAAGACAACACTAAGATGATGGACCTCAGCAGAAGCCAAGGTACAACAGTGTGCAGATCTGCTTTAGGAAGATCATTGCATAGACAAAATCTGCAGGTGGAAACTTGTGTACTTTCTGAGAGAAGGGCATCCTGAGGTTACTGAATAACAAAACTGAAGGAGCAATATCAGGAAAACAATTAAGTACTTCAGAAAATAATATTGTTAATTGGGTAGGTCAGACGTTTTCTGCAGGGAAACAGCTGCCAGTGCAGCACTCATTTTTTAAGTGCAAGCAGCAAGGATAAAAGATTTGTTCCAGTGACACTTAAAAATGCATACCCAAAAATTAAATCATGCAATAAATGCAGCACTATGTGGGTCCCACTGAAAAATTGGTTTCACCTGAAGAGAAGGAAAAAATAATTCATTATTAGCTCATCTCTATAGGATAAAGCAATATTTTCCTCTATTTCCAGCACTGCTTTCTAAAGTGCACCCCACAAGAGATAAAATCCTGTCAAATGAGCAATTTGCCATTTTCTCTCATCACTTGGAGAAATCAGTTTCAACCTGAGACCAGCTGAACTAATACCAATTGCACCTATTTAGTATTGTAGGAATGCCAATATATAAACCCAGTAAATACATTATTAATTCATTCAGGGCTCCTAGGTTTGTAAATTAAGAGGGTTATTAATTTGGGTTTGGAAGAAGTGTCTTAATAGTGTCAATTAATTTTTAAATTGAATTGCATACTAAGAGCTTAACCTTCAGGTCAAGAGGTGCTCAGAAGCCAATTTAATATAAAAGTCAATGGGACAATTGCTGTGTAGGAGTACTGCTCAATCTAATAATTGCAGAACTGGTCTCCATCCACAACAATATTGCCTTCATACAAATTTATGGCAAATATGATGTGGCTCAATGAACAGCTGTGTCAGAAGACTCCAGTGACTTGGGTCTGGTTGGCACACGACCACACAGAATTACTGAACTGTTGAGATTAAACACAACCTCTGAGGTCACCAAGTCCAACCCAATGCCCAGAGCAGGGTCAAGCAGAGCAAGTTGCTCAGGGCTGAGCCCTGTTGGATCTTAGAAGCCTAAAGTGAGTCAATCTCTCAGCAGAGCTTATTCTAGTGTTCAGTCACCTTCAACATCTATTATACGCTCAGAAAGTGATCTTAGAACTACGTGATCTTGCCTGCTTTTACCCCTATTATCCATGATGTCTGTATTAAAAGCTGTTCAGAGCATAAATCCTAATTTTTGATGTAAATACATGGGACAAAGCTCATAGTGATGGGAGGAGTCCTATGAGAATTGCACGTAATTGCATCTGACAAGAAGTTCATTGAATTTAAAATCTAAAGTGAAAACAAGACACTTCCAAAACCAATATACATCACAAAGTCTTCAGGAAATAATTTAATACCTTTAAAAGTTCTTTCTAATTAGACTAGTTCTTTCTTTTTCCTCTCTACTTTTTTAAAACCTCTTTTTAAATAAATCTCAGCACTGGTGTTAGCCTCCTTATTTACCTACGGTATGGTGATTATTCCACTACTTCATTATTAACCTTGGGGTGAAAAAGAATGGAGTGAAGGACTGCAGCAGCAGAACTGTGGATTAGAGGCACCAATGCCTACATCATTAATTTACAGGGACAAAAGAGCAAGTGTTACTGGCTTCAGACACAACAGCCCAGGCACTGGCTGTGACAGAAGACTTACAAATAAAGAATCCTTATGAGAAAAAAACATCATGTTGATATGAAGGTTATGAGAGCTGCAATATTATTTAGATAGAAGAAAACTAACAAACCTGCCCTTGAATATAGTCTCTCAGACTAATTAAATAATCTGTAGGAAATTGCAAAAATAATCTAATTGCCCATGCAGTGTTTCTTCTTCATGTGTTTCTAACTGCACAGTGACTGAGAACATTTTTTCCTTTGATTAGTGATAAAAAAATTGAACACCTAGCAAATACAGTCTTTCTTTAATTTCCAGCTATCATATAACAAGGCAATGATAAAGTACAGTATCTTTTCCTCTCAGCTCAAGAAAACACAATTCCAAAGTCAAAATAAGAATAATTTGACTTTGAAACTTTTAAAATCTATTTTTATATGCTATGTGTTCCACACAAATCTCTCAACTGAGTGCAGTAAGGGCTGACTTGCACCTGTCTTGCTTCAGGAGGGTGAGCATGTTTGCATGTTTCCTTCTTCAAATTCAGTGGAGATGTCTATCTGAGCATTTTCCCCAGGAAAACCTGGATTTCTGGTCAAGTGTCAAATATTCCTGGAGACTGTGGCCTTGACCTACAATTTACAGGAACAAAAACCTTGAATTGAAGTCTTGATTGAGGGTTATGTCTTCAAATCATTAGATTCAGGTCATTACATCAGTTGAAGCTTTTTTTTTTCTCCTGAAAATGTCATTCAAGAGCAGCATCAGTGACCTGGCAGCGCCGTGTGCAGTCCCATCAGTGAGCTGCTATTGATGGAAGCACCTGTGCAGAAATGTTCTTACTGAGAATGATGCCCAGCCACCAGTGTGACAGAGCATGGAGCCATATTCTGAGAATAACACCAAAACTGCACAGGGAGGCAATTCAGCTTCCTTGAGAGCACTTTTGTTTATCATCCTGAAAACAGCAAAGCCCATATTGTGATTTTAAGCATGTGTGGGCCAATTCCAGAACTCCATAAACAAAATTGCATAAAACCTCAGGGTGTGCAAATGCCCTTATGCCACATCTGGAGCACACACGCTCTGGTTGTGGGGCAGAGACAAGGGCTCTAGGTCTACCCTAGTATTCAAGTTTTTGAGTATTTATACATCACTCTGAAATTAAGCTCTGCTAATTTAAAACCATTTTTGTCACCAACCTCAGTGTGATGATACATGATACATAAAGATGTCTCCATCACCAGATAATCTTGCAATACAGCCAGCTGGTGAAAGCAACCCAAATGTTTCTGCACTTGTGAAAAACACAGCAGGGAGTGAAGAGTAGCTGGATCCTGATCAGACAAGGGATACCCTGTCCTTCAGCTGTCATGAGGCAGCACGAATCAGGAACTCTGATGAATTTAAAAGTGTGGTAGAGCAATGGAAATGAGACATCATCCTCACCAACTGAATTCATTAAAGCTTCAGGCTTACTAAGGGAAAAACATTGAGAATTTGGCCGGTTGGGTGCTTCAGCACCACTTGCACCAAAGTGCCAAATTGACTGAGGCTTCTTTCCTGCTCAGTTTGGCTCATGCATGGCCTCTGAGCAGTGACAAGCATTGGGTGAGTTTCTGCAGGTATTATTTTAGAGTAATTTTCTCCAAACTCCTCATTGCACCATGCTTTAATATTTATGGAAATGTATCTACAAAACATGCAACCTCTTATAAATTTCCATGGTGATGTCTGTATGAATACTTCTAACTTCAGAAGTATTTTTTAATTTTCATGACAAAAAGGCTTTGCAATCACATTAAGTGCTAGAATTTTGACATGGAAAAGTTATTCCTCTCAAAGAGATGAGAGAGATGTGCAAATAGGGTTCTGAATGGACATGCTGTCACAATTTTACACGGAACATCAACAATACATCCCTAGAATAATATGCTTTCATTTTATCTTTTATAAGTTCATAAAATATTCATCTCCTTTCCCAGCCACGCTGTGAGATCAATCTCAGCAGCACTGTTAGTTCATATGAAATGTAAAATGAAACCGATTATAAACATGAAAGAGGAAAGTCTCATTTTGTCTAATCCAAGGGAAAGTAAAATAAGGCAAGGAAAAAAGAATTCAGAGAATAGGTCCACGGTAGTTTGCTGATCTAAGATATCATCACATACCAGAAATAACCAAATGTTTATGGATATTTTAATGGTGAGGTAGATCACTGAATACTAAATATTAAAATGGGAAAATGAAGAGACTAGATACAGGATGACTTTGACTAGCAAGTGCACAAGCTGGTGCTGTGCTGGTAGAGAGGTCAATTCATACCCAGGCTCTCACTGAGCCACTTTAGCTGCTATTTTTCAGAATACCAACCACCACTCAGCAGCAGTAATTCACAGTGAGCCTCACACTTCTCTTTCATTTCACTGTAACAGATACTTGTAGGCTTGCTATCTTTCTACTGTCAGGACAAATTTAAAGGATTATTTTCTGATAGGGTGTTGTGTGCAGTTTTGTTTCTGTCTTATTCTGTCTTCTACTGTGGATATTTACTGGGATGCAATTTAAACTTGCATTGCTGTAGGAAGAGGCTATCATTTGTTTATTTCAATGGCTCTTTTCAAATTTATTTTGACAGACTGTCTCCACAACTTTGTCCCTGGGGAAGTTTTTGACCTCCAACAAATTTTCTATGTCTCACCTGAATCAACTCATGAGCAGCTAGCAAGAGCAGCGTGGGAAGTATAAAATACCAAAATTTGATAGCAAAAGAGAAAAGTAACTGAGAAAGATTATTTTAAAACAAAAGCCAATCGAGATGAGCAGGAGAGAACAAAATGTTTCCTGCAATCTTATAAACCTGTTGTTAACAATACTATTTAGATGAACTTCAGTCTTTGATTTTTGTCTGCTACCAAAAGTTGCCTTTATCTTTCAGTACAGCCATAGAGACTTTCTTCCCATGCAGAAGGGATCACATTTGCCCTCTGCAAGAGCTATTGCCAAAATGGGAATCCTCCAATGGGTTGAGACAGCTGAGTATTACCAATTACTTTCCATTTTTTGTCAGATGTATGATTTACAAAATGTTGAAGTTCAAAATTAAACAACAAATTATTTTGAAGCACTGATGGCCAAGACTATGGAACATTTTGATCTAAGACAAATAAAAACCCAACCAAACACACACAGTAATTATTTTTTTTTTTTCTCTGTAGTACAATAAAACATGTATTTTTTATCAAACTTGAGAATGTGGAGGACTTGGGAAAAGAATTTTTCGATAAATAGCCTGAGGTTTTAGCTTTTCTAAAGCAAGTCTTCTTAAAAGCTGAAGCCAGGAAATGGGAAAAGATTATACTAGAAATAACTCTAGGCTCATACTAATAAAACTAAGACTCACAGAATACATGTGTGACTGTAGTAAATGTGGTAACAAATTTCTAGTGTTTTTTGGTGAAATTTGCAGCGGAGAAGGTTAGGAATTTTTTACTTTTATCCAAAAAATGGCATTTTCACAGAATCCCATGGAGAACATTTAGAACTCCAAGCAGAAGAAATCAACTAAGACACTCTGGAGCTCCACTGATGGTAAGATTATCTATTACAAATTTTACAGGTAACTAAAGGTATAGGGAAAATATTTGTGATTTTGGATTTAATCATCTGAATTCCTGGTCCCAGATGAATACATGTCCTGTGATGAATTTATATTGTAGTGTTGAGAAGCTTATTTAAGGATAACTGTTGGGTGGCTGATGTGCTAAATAGAAAACTGTAGAGAAAAGAGGAATTATGCCCATATTAAAATGGAAAAAATAAGAGAGCAATATCATGTAGTTATCATCCAGTCACACAGGAAGCATGTGCTGAAGAAGGAAATTTAATGTCTTCTGAGTTCAAGTCCAACATTACAAACACAATTACAAGGCAGAGAACTCCATTCCTGCATAAATAATAGAAGGTAATGGATGTATTTTCTTTTTATCCCCTTTGGCATGTGCAATACATCATTTTCTGTCTGAGGAATTCACTTATCTAAAAACATGGCATACTGAAAATAAAACCAGAATTCAGTTACTTTTTTTACTAAATCTGTAATGTTACAGTAGGAAGGATTCCTTTCCAGCTACCAAATATATTTATGAAGTCTCACGCTTCAGCTTACTCATGTGCTCAACTTTACTCCCAAATGTACAGTGACTTACTGGTTCCTGTGTTTACAGGCTCAGATTTAAAGGAATAATAAAGGCATTTGTGTTGTTTGGTGAATGTGTTTCATTATGTGCTGTTGTTACTTTTGCTCACAGGAAATCCCTTGTGTTAGATGCCCTTACGTTCACACTCAGGACCCAGCTCACAGGCCCTCCTGGGATGAACCAATGGAAGGGAATAACAGAAAGATCTTGGCAAATCACAAAGTCCTTTTCAAGCTCTTCAGGGGTCAGACAGTAAATCTGCCCACTCACTTCTTCAGCCACACGCTGGGATGCCTGCTCTGTCAGAGACAAGAATAACCTTGTTGCACAGATAACCCTCTACCCCTGTAAAAATTAAAGCACATAAGCCAGTTATATTGTGGCAAAATTTTACCCATAAAGAGTCAACTCAAAACTCTAAAATCTTATGGCTCCTGTAAGAAAATGCTGCAGAGGAACAGCATGTTCTTCAGCCATCCTTCACTCTCTCCTGTTCTTAAAAGGTATGGCCTGCCATTCTATTCACCAAGTTTTCTTGGTCCCCGAACCTGAAAACTGCCATCCTTTCCTGACATGAGGATCAACCAACACACAGATCTGCTTTGGGAAAACTGCTAAGGCTCCTTCCATCTAATCTCCCACTTCTCTGCCAAACTGCAGATGCCTGTGCTAGGATCTGTCTGGCTCACACTGCTGCCCACCCCCAGAAGGCAAAGTTAATACCCCTGCAACACCAATGCCACCACCTCTACATGGTATTATTTTAGATTAATACAACAGCAGTTAGACATGAAGGGTTTATTCAGCTGGATTTGTCCACAGCACATGTGAAATCAGAAATGTTCTACCCATTACCTACTGTTAAAGTCATCTGTCTTAAAATGGTAATGAGCATTATAAAAACTCTGATCAATACCTTACTAGAGACTCCTAAGAAAAACAACAGCCACAGCATGCCCTTCCCCCACCTAGGGATATTTCCAATATTTCTTGACATATTTATTAAGAGCTGTATTTTTGGCAGATGTCCTAGCGTTGTACATATATTGTGGTAAACATGGAGTTACTTAAAAATTTATTTTAATTGTAAGACAAATCAACAACAGCAATACTATACTAGCAGAATGACTACAAACTCCAAATTAAGAAATGGCGACCACTTCTAAAGTCCAAGAGTGGACTTTAGTAGAGCAGATGACTCAGCAAAGAAGTGATTTTGGTAAAATATAGGAAGGATAACAAAATGTTATGTCTTGTATTCCTCTTTTCAGCCATTTGGTTCCTACTCCATTTCTGAACTAAAAACCAAGACAAACTGAAAAGGCACGGCTACAGAAACACTCTGCAGGGCTACCTACTGACTCTCTTGCTCTCTTTCCAAATGCCTTAGCCTCTTTTTGTCCAGACCAAAGCCCCTGCTCCCTAGTGACAATAGGACATTCATGATGGTCTTTGGAAAAGGAAACCATTAAATACTGTTGTCCAACCAGTGAAAACATCTTAGTACCGTCCAGACAAGGTACCTTTCCATCTTCAGCTGTCTGTACTTACACATCTCATGTTTCCACATATCTGGGGTCTTGGTTTGTTTATTCTTTGAGCCCACTTTTGTGAAGCCACTCACACATAGAGTTTTGCATTTCTGACCAGGCCCCCACAGCAAAACAGGTGAAATGCAAATACAGATGTCAGTAATTTCTCAATGCTTTCTTCCCCTGCATGTGTCTGTTCCACCTCTGGAACTCGAGTGATTCTGAGGGAAAATGAACTGAAGAACCCTGTTTTCCCACAGACTTATAGTGAGGCTGATAATGAGCTGTAATTGAAACTTTTCTCATTACCAAGATATTTATATGGTCTCTCAACCATGTGAATCACTATTTAATAAGAGGCAAGTTCATGTTACAGCCTTTGGGACATTTACAGGATCTCTCAGCCCTACCCAGCTGCCTGTTTTCATGAAATAGCTTAATTATATTTGAGATAGATTTGGGTGAAACTGCCCAACAGCTTCAAAAGTTATTGGAGAAGTAAAGGAGACACAGCCAAGCATGATCACATAACAGCCTGTTTCCATAGAAACCAAGAGGAAAAACAGCCGCACAATTTGGAAAATTTCATTGCGGAGTCACTTTAATTGAAATTTTAAAAATATCTGACCATCTTTAAATCACATGCCATAACACAAAGTACATTTCTCCTGCCTAATCCCATTCAATGGCCTGTCTGCAGACACCTGCCTTCCTATATCCCACTCTCCTATATCCCGCAGACACAAAAACTATGCTTCTTAAAGTCAGGATGTTCTTCTGAGTGTATTTTGTCAACCTCCACTTCGGATGGAAACTATTTTTTTAGTCAAGGCAAGTTTCCTGGAAAGACGTGCCTATTGCTGCACTCACTGTGTTCACACATGCGAGGCATATGACAGAGCTAAGCAA
>NW_005054354.1:4722052-4722487 GCF_000277835.1 Geospiza fortis | reverse complement strand
CACTGCTGGGGCTCCATGGAGGGTCTGCAGGTTGGAGGGCGAGATTTTGGCTAAGGACAATTAGCAGAAGGCAACTGGCATAAGGGTGGTGAGCACTTGCGTCAGTAAATTTCATGGGAAGAACTGCCACCTCTCTCTTTGCTATAGCCTCTTCAGCTGTAGCACCCACCTGAGCCATCAGCTCTGGCCACAGCACCCAGCGTAAACAACAAGCCCATGTGCAACTCAATAAACTGAGGTTTCGCGTGAAGTGAAACTACTCTGCAAACGCCCGTGACGCGGAGATCCTCGAAGCAAACAGGTGTCGCTCGGTTTTGCAGCCACAGCCCGAAGCCCAGCTGCCTTTGGTTCTTCCCGGCCGCGAGCAGAGTTCCTGGAGCGCAGGACCCTTCCCGCTCCGGCTCGGGCAGCTCCCCCAGCCATGCCCCCGTACGG
>NW_005054354.1:4720766-4721223 GCF_000277835.1 Geospiza fortis | reverse complement strand
GGCTGCCCCGGGGGCTGGGGGCAGAGAGGGAGGGGGGGAAGAAGCACAAGACTGCAGGGAGGGAGTCGGGCAGAGCATCCCCACGGCAATGTCCAAGGGCTTGAAGAAAAAAAGCCACTGGACGAGCAGAGTCCACGAGATCGTGATCGTGAGGAACCCGGAGGGACAGCTGGGCTTCGAGCTGAAGGGGGGCGCCGAGAATGGGCAGTTCCCCTACCTGGGGGAAGTGAAGCCCGGCAAGGTGGCCTATGAGGGCGGCAGCAAGTTGGTGCCGGAGGAGCTGCTGCTGGAGGTGAACGAGACCCCCGTGGCCGGGCTCACCATCAGGGATGTGCTGGCCGTGATCAAGCACTGCAAGGACCCCATCCGCCTCAAGTGCGTCAAGCAAGGTAAGACAGGCATGGGCCCCCCTCTCTGCCCACCGCCCGGGGGCCGGGGCAGGTCTGGGGGGGGGGGG
>NW_005054354.1:4713231-4720507 GCF_000277835.1 Geospiza fortis | reverse complement strand
CTCGCCGGGTCCCTGGTGGCGCCCAGGGTGGCTTCAGCATCTCTTAAGTGTCATTAGCGGAAAAGTCATTCATTTGATCCCTGGTGAAAACGATCGCTAATCCCAGGGAACGGGGAGCTCGGAGCAAGTGAGAGGACAGACAGAAAGAAACTTTTGGGAGAGAACGGTATACTCGTGCCTCGCCTCTGTTTCGCTTATTTATTTTGAAGTACTGTAATAGGTTAATGCGTTTCCAGGAAAGTCAACAGAGAAGAGACGCCACAGATGCTGTTTACATGTTTGTTTCTGTCCTCTTTAAACTATGCTGAGTTGAGTTCTCTGCAGCTGAACGCTCGCGAGGAGGTTTCTGCTACCCCAGCAGCCTTTCAGGAGCGCAGGAGCTGCTCTGGGAGCCGGGTCTGGAGGTGCTCCTCGGCTATGGGTGGTGCAGCGGCTGTAGGCGTATCGCTCAAGTACGCATTCCAGCCGGGCAGCGAGCCCAGCCATTGAAAACTTGGGAATTTCTGCGGTGGGAAGTTTTTAGATACCATGCATCAAAGGCGCTTGTGCTCTGCAACTCTAGCCATCAGCCTGTGCTCAGAGGACACAGAGGAGAATCTCTCTGGCACTGGGTATAATTTGGCAATTTTGCTTCTTCTTTGTAATTGACGGTTTATTGTTTATAATCTGCGATACTTCTGAATGCTTGAAGAATATGCTAGTTATTAGTTTATCCAGACATGATAGAACCAGTAGAAAGAATCTGATTTCCACTCAGGCCTTCAGAATGTACTTTGTTGTATATTCAGTTATCTCCATGAGGTCAAGCCTCTATATACAGATATGATCTGGGACCTTTTTATTTGTCCTTGTATGTAAGTTGTGCAATATATTGTAGATCATATCTTGCCAGTCAGGCTATGCAGGGATACACAATAGTTCATGTGATAAGTGAAGATTAAAAATGGCTATAATGGATTCTGTCTTGCCAGTGTAGTGTCATCTTTGGGGGCCTGAACTCCAGGAAAGCTGCTCTATACTGTCCTCTTTTTATTAATAATTTTAGTGTGAGTGGTTTTACTGTGAAAGGATTCCAAAAGAAGCAGCATTTGAAGTGTCAAGAAGATAGGGCAGATTGTCAGTAAACCAATTTTAACTTTTTTTTTTTTTCAGAAATCCTATAGATTCTTTACAATAAGGCAAATATAAGGTTACTTTGAGTTGCTATGTGAAACATATGTCCTATTTCTCCGCTGTTTTTATAACATTTCTCTGTAAGTCAAAGCAACCGCTGATGATTCATTAATGTGTGCACCCTTAATAAATTACCTGTCATACATGAATTAGGGACACTAGTCAGGCTTTTAGTCTGGGAATTACTGCAATCTTCTGATAAGACATAAGGGATAAATTCTGAATTCTACCTAATTCTATGTATCTGTACCTGTATCTCTACATACCCGAGGAGTTTCAGTTCAGTATGTTAACTCACTGCAGTTTTAATGCAAGTTTTCAAAGCGCTGGCCACATGTCTGTGTGTTTGGAAATGACAGTTCAGCATAGATTCTTGGACTGAGAAAGACTTCCTGGCTGGAATGATCTTTCATGTGCTCCAGCATCCTTTACGCCAGAGAGAGAGGCCTTCTGGATCCAACTTCCTATTGGAAGAAAAAAGAAGTCAATGGTTTGTGCACTTTACTACCTGACTCCTCCTTCCAGTGTAAGCCAGTGCATCCCTGCGCCCCTCGGTGACAAAGCACAGGCAGCCACGTTACAGCAATATTACTGTTCCCTGACAGCGCTTTGCAGCAGCGTGTAGGAGAGAAACGGCTGAGCAATAAAATCTTTATGTGTTTTTGTAACTTTTTTACTCCTTTTTAATTACGAAGCACCTTTAGTGTGCTGGAACAAGGTTAATGACTCCATTATCGTTGTTTCCGCATAATTTATCAATGCTATCGCTGTCAATTAGAATAGCATGACCTTGAATGCACCATGTGACTGTAGCTGCTGCTTCAGTGCTGCCTAGGAATGAAGTCAGAGAGAGAAATGTGGAGGTAGGACACGACTATTTATAATGTGATCTTTAAGAGACTGTGAGTATTTCTCTTGTTTGAAAGTTTTGACAATTCAGCAGTGAAAATTTACTTGTAGATAAAATCAGGGATTGGTTGAATTAGCTGTTTTAAAGCATAGAAGAGGTGCTTTCATGATTTTTCTTTATGTTATGTTTTATTAAACACTTCCCTCTCTGGAATAATTAAATACTTCAGCATTTATCACATTGCTAGATGAAATACTACTTTTGAAAAGTTTAATGGAATATTGCTGTTTTGTGTTCGCCAAACATCTCGAGTTATAAAAACCCCAAACATATAATGTAGGAGTTGCTGCATATAAGTATATAATGAGGAGGAGTAAACTTCATGAGAAACTGATTTGCGGTTCCATGATATAGTTCAACATGAATTCTTCTAGGTATGACACCAGATAAATAAATAGGCTTTTAATGCAGGATGTTGGGCCTGGTTTTGCATGAGGAGAAAAGACTGTAAGAATCATTATTATTATTATTTAGTCTTAATTGTAAGAGTTCACAAAGAACTATTCCTTGGAGACTATTTCCTGTTTGGGTTTTTTTTGGTTAGTTTCTTTTTTGAGAGCCACTTGTTGTGCTACTGTTGGCAGAATCACAGAGAATCTCTGGAAACACATGGGATGAAATCTTGGCCCAGATAAAGTCAAAGGCAAAGCTGTCTTTGACATCAGATAAAGAAGGCAGGGTTCCCTCAGCAAAGCCCCATGCTATTTTGAATATATATCCTTCCAATGAGAGAATTGTATACAGCAGTTACATTAGTTGGGCATATTGCAAATGTACATTTTGACCTTCTGCTCCTTTGAGTGATGATAAGAGCCTTTTACTGTTTTTTAAAGAAATACTTCTGAATTTCAGATGTGTTTGTTTTCACATGCAGAACAGTTTGGATTAAGTGCTGTCTTCTTCCCACACATGTACAGATGCGTAGTTGTAAAAGTAGCAGTGTGTTAAGGGAAGGCATCTTAATTTGGATAAGTAATCACATGGGGAAGAGTCATACAGGGAGCAATGTTGCCTCCAGTTCCACTGTCTGTTCCCTGCTGCCTCAGATCCACAGTAATTCCCAGCAGTGGCTGACCAGGTCTGTGCTGTGCACACTCACTCCTGGAAGGGCTGCACAAACAGCCCGCTTGGTTCTACTGCACAAACCAGGATCTTTATTCTTTACAGAGAGTTATAAACTTCCACAGATGCCCTCAGCAGAATCCCTGTGAACAGTCTGAAAACATGGATTTCAGAGCTCAGGAGCATTGGAGCAGATTTTGTCCTGGAGCTCTTGCCTGGTACATCTCTTTCTCAAGGAAAGTGGTTTGGATGTAACCAGGTGATGTGACCAACTGAGCAATTTAATTTATTTTTAAAAGTGTTTAGTGGTATGACTATTCAAAATATGAATAAAACAGACACTTTCTGTGGATACTTTCTAATGGCTGTTTTCTAAATCTAAATAGTCAAACTTTAAGTGTCGACCCCTAATTCTATAGCTCCTTATGCAAAAAAGGCATTTTGTACACATAATGTAAGGGGGAACTAAAGTTTAATTTTCTCAATCCAATCATTTGCTTAATAGTGAGCATATTCTAGAATGTTTTGCTGACTATAAATGTACTTGGGGATATTTTCAAGTGCTTTCCCAGTCAGGAAAAGGTTTGGATCCTCATTAGGATGGACACAAGAGCAGCCAAGTTTGGGCAGACTGCATCCTCCACATCCTATTCCTGGTGGCCGTGACTGTGGTTGCTGAGCAAAGACTGAAAGGACACAGGATGGTACTGTCTCAACACCCACTGATTTGTGGCTAAGGGGTTTAGTAGCCTTGTAGTGTTTTTTCATAACTGGTTCATCCATAAACTTTGCAATTAAAACCTGGCTTAACTTTGAAAATTTGTTTAAAAGTCTATGACAGGCCTTTTGACAGAGAAATGCAGGAATGTCATGATTTTCCAAAGTTGTGGCTGCATGTGTAAACATGTTAGCTAATTAAAATATTAGTATTTTACTACAGACTTTTTCATACACATATTCCTATGTATAGTTATGGGGTTTTTTTTTAATGTCTTGTAATTTAAGGTCATAAATAATTATCTTCTACATTCATTAAAACACTCTGTGCATTTAGATACTCTTGGTGATATTTTATTCCTGGATATCACATACACTGTACTCCAAGATGGGAATGTTGGATGTAGCTGTGTTCACAAGAACAGTATTTTGAAACAGAAAGCTGCATGATTTTCCAGAATAAAAAAAAATCACAAGGGTTTTTCAAAAACCAGACCCAAAGAACCCTGAAAACCTACATGGTTCACTTTTCTTTATAACTTTTGCATAGATAGTATTTGAAAATAACCTTATTCCTTTTTCCTAATTTGTGCTCCTTAGGATTTTATTAGCTCCTGAAATTAAATTCAGAGTTCTTTTTTTACCATTACTTTATGTTATTCTTATGCTTGTCCATCTTAATTTAAAGACCATTGAAGCTGACTTCTGACTCATGTAGCTTGTGATTTATTCTTCAGCTCCTCCAGAGAGCTTGTGATGTTTCATGTCAGGGACTCTGTGTTCACTAGCAGTAGAATTATAATCATCAGTCTTTTTCCTTCCCTGAGAATTAAAAATGTGCCATTAAAGGATGGGGCCATGACTTTGTTAGTGCATCATTTCCTTGAAGAAATTAAATAATTGAGAGTGCTCTGCTTAGTTCTGTTTAGTCACATAAGGTAAAGTTAATTTTACTGTAAGACTTGTTCATCTGTTGATACAGTTGACATCAAAGGAAAGTCCTGGTGTGAGGGGGTAGAATTGTGTCTGACTTCCTTTATGCATCCTATAACCTCACCTGCATTAATTCAGCATTTCATGAAAGATATGGATTCTGAGCTTTTGCTTTCAGTGTTCTTGATCTTCTCCTTGCTCTTTATAGATGAGGAGCTCCTTTCATGACATGAAAGATTCTATAAATTATTCATCTACATATTTTGTATACAAGAAGTGGTGTATACATGGAAAAAGAACTCCTTCAAAAGGGACTTATGGGAGGAGGTGGTCACAACTGTGATTTAGAAAGAGTGATAGAAAGGGCTGCAGTAGCTGTACAAGCAGATGTTTCTCTTCCTCATGGTGCTATAAACAAATAAAAAAAAAAGATTTTTTTTTACTGGGGGCCATCGAGGGAAAGTTCAAAGAACATAGTGATATTTTTTGACTGTGTTAACATTCTCAAACTAATTTTTTTGCTTATGTACCTAGGTGTTTATAAATATAATAATATACATTAAAAATAATACAATCTGGTTTTTCTGAGACTGGTAGGAATTTTCATCTGTAGTAAGAATTTGCGTAGTACTGCTGTGCAAGTATTGCTACAGTATGACTCCAGAATATTTTTCATTCAAGTTTTGGTGCAAATATATATGATAACTACAATGGACCCATACACTCTGGTGGTCAAGCAATGTACAAAATGGCACAGGATTCTGCAGTGGGAAATAAAATAATCATAAACTTTAGAATAAGATTGACTAGATGCCTCTCCAAGTAGGTGCAGTCTAGAGTTGGATGGTATTGATTTCAGTGGCAAAGTGCCTGTCATTGGGTTTTGTTGCTGAATGCCATTGCAATGCTGGCCTGAATTTTCTAAAACCACGGGGGCTGTGATCCCAACAGTATCTCTTCAGCACACCTGATTTGTTACAAATCTGCTTTTCTTCAACCTCATAGAAATCCATCCAGTAAGAAGATGTCGTACTTTTCTGGCCATTTGTTTAGGTTTCTAACTGTAGGCTGAAACTACCCAATCAAAAATGGAATGGTGGGCAGAAGCATGAGAAAAGAAAGATACTTAAGGGCTTTAGCAAAAATTATTTAGCATTCCTAAACTGGACAAAAATTGGTAAATGATAATCTCTAAAACAGTACTTATGGTTTGAATGTTCTTTTAATGTTAATCTAAAATCTCTCATTCATTCAAACCTGCTATCCACAATCTGGAGACTTCACTAGAAACTGAGCTGAAAGAAAGCTGTTGTTTGTGTGTATCTGCCATGTATTTATCCTTTTTACATTATTCTTGAACTCCTAGTCAGTACCTTCAGAGTGCTAGAATCCAGAAAGCTTAATCAAAAGGTAGCTTGCTGTCAACACAGCACTACCAGGTGTCTTCTCATTCATACATACATTATGATTAGTAATATATGAATAATGCTGTTTCGCTCTGCTTATCAGCTTCAGACATTTCTCCTGGGTGTCTTTGATTATTTCCACAGCACATGAATGTGAGGTGAAGGAAAACAAGACAAGGAACAAAACAGAGAAAGTAAAATTATGTGAAAGTTCCAGGAAAAAAATTTAGAGATTATTAAAGTACATTACTGGTTTTAGAATTTACATGTTCTGTCATATTCAAGAGAGTGAATGGCCCTGTGCCTGCAGCACAGGAAAAATCAGTGCAGGGAACTTGTTTCCTAGGCCTGTCTTAGTTTCTCAAAACATGTTGAAATCATAGAATCATTTAGTTTGGAAAAGACCTTTACGATCATTGACTCCAAGTGTTAACTGCCAAGCCCACCATTAAACTGTTACCCTAAGTGCCACATCTCCAGGGCTGGGAGGCTCAACTACTTCCCTGGGCAGCTTTTTCCTATGTTAGACAATGCTTTCAGAGAAGAATTTTTTTCCTAATATCCAATCTAAACCTCCCTTGTGTAACTTGAGGCCATTTCCTCTTGTCCTATTGTTTGCTATTTGGGGGAAGAGGCTGACCCCCCACCCAGCTACACCTCCTTTCAGGCAGCTGTAGAGACTGATAAGGTCTCCCCTGAGCCTCTTTTGCTCCAGGCAAAACACCCCTGCTCACTCAGCCACTCCTCATCAGAGTTGTGCTCCAGACCCTTCCCTCTGTTGCCCTTCTCTGGACATGCTCCAGCACCTCAATGTCTGTCTCATAGTGAGTGGCCCAGAACTGAAAACACAAGATTATTGATAAAGATATTGAGCAGGCCTGCCCCAAATAGTGAGCCCTGAGGAACCCCACTGGTGCCTGCCCACCAGCAGGATGCAGCTTCGTTCCCCCCACTCTCTAGGCCACCATCCAGTCAGTTTTACACGCAGCAAATGGTGCACCAGTCCAAGCTATGACCAATTGGTTTCTCCAGAAGAATGCTGGTGTAAAGCTGTCCCTCTAAAATATGCACAATT
>NW_005054354.1:4651990-4713178 GCF_000277835.1 Geospiza fortis | reverse complement strand
TTGTTAACACATCTGTGTTTCTGTCCCAAGTTCTCATGAAAGTAGGGTGAAGCAATGGTGCCACCTGAGAAGTGGGGGAGAAACACAAAGTTGTGTAGGATGACTTTCCTACGTGAGTGATGTTCCTACAAAAAAAGAGATTTACCAGGCAGTGTTTCATCATGGACAGAACTGCATGCTGGGTTCCTTGCTGCTGAGGCAGCACCTCAGCCTCCCTGGCTCTATTTCTGCTTCCTTCTTCTCTGGTACCATCACAGTTGTGGTGTCATGGCCATAAACACTATGTAGTGGTAGTGCAGAACCAAAAACACTAAGTCATTACTGTGCCTTTCTTTTCAGGCCTCTGACCTTGGGAAGCAAGGACGACAGTCCAGGTATTCAACACCATGTGAAAACGGAATTAAGATACCAAATGTGCATATGGTTTATGGTTTTCAGACAAGACAAAGTGGCTGTCTGCTGCCACATCCATAGAGGAAATAATGCCTTTCTATATACATTTCAATATAATATTTTTGTTACTTTCTTGAGCCATCCTTGGTTCAGATCAGTATACTTCATGGATGGAGGCCCCCCATAAATTTGCAAACCATGGAGCCCTGTCTGCCACCAACATTCTTCTTCTTGCCCACTCCAAGCCTTTTGCTCTAGTGAAGCACCTTCCTGTGTTGCTGGAATTCATATTGAACCTTTCAGGTTCAATCAGCACATCTTTCAGGTCTGGCATAAATACCAACTAGTTTATTCTGCCAGAAAGATATTCCTACCCTCTGTGCTTGAGTTCAGTTCAGAAAGCATGCAGAAACTTGTTTTGACACAAAATTCTGGCACTCCAGATCATGCCTGTTCTAATGGGAGAAGGGCTGGTGTGACAGTCTCCCATTGTGCCTGGTCTGGGGGGTATGTGGCACAGCCTTGACAGCATATGCCAGTCTCTATAGCCAGTGATGGCAGCCGTTTCATTGACTTATCCAGAATTATTAAAAGTGTCCACAGAGTTCCCGGATTACTACACTGGGGGCCAGGGTTTTCCTTCAACAGTCTGTTAGGTCAGACACTGAGGACAGAATTGAGGTCACTCACTCTCTGCAGAGTCATAGTGTGTTTGTTCTTAAAAATGCTGAAGAAATATTGTGTCCTCATTATGCAGGAAAAAAAGGGAAAAAACCCCTAGAAATAGACTTCATCATTATGAGGAGTGCTCTTAGATTCACTATACATAGCAGAACAATGGAAAACAGTGGTAGAGTATAATGAGCAAAAATTTCTACACTATACTAGCAAGTACATTGTGTAGCTGTGTTAATGTAACATTAGTATTCCAGAGTGGAAATCCTTCCTGCAAACAGGTACAAATTGTATTTTATTTCTTATCTATTTATTAATAGGTTTGTATCTCACGTTGTCCTTGCATTTCTCAAAATGAAATGTGCAAAATGATTTTTTAAATTGCACATTTTAAAGTTCTTTTTGTAATTAAAAAAAAATCTTCCAGCTTTGTTTCCATTGTGCCAATCATGAATTAATCTGCATATTTCTGATAAAATATTGCCATTTCATAAAACAACACCTAGCCTGTCCTATAGAGGTTGAAAGGAAAAAAAATTGGGGCATTAGTCTCATTCCAGGACATCCATTTCACATGAAAGTTCTTATAACACACACCATTTTTTTCTACCTAAACTTACACTGAAAAGTGATGAACAGTCATATTTGTACCCTATATGAGTTACACTGAATAGTTTCTATCATGTTATATTCTCACAGCTGATTCTAGTATGAAATGGAATGGCTGTGTTCATTTCTGTTATTCCCTCACTAAGTCCTTCTTTGTGCTAAATCTGCATTAATAAATGTCACGTAAGCCTCTCACATGCTTCCAAAATGGTATGTTAGTATAAACAAGTATTAATCCCATTATATTTTAATTCTCTGGCCTTGGTTTTTTAACAGGAACGGCAGTTTATATTTCCAAGTGTTGCAGGGTTCTGTTGCTAGCTTAAAAAGCTAAAAGATCATGCGGGGTTCCTATCATGGAATTGAAATCCTTGTGAAGTGGGAAAGGGAGCAGCTGCTGAACTCTTGTATCAGACTGATGGAGGAGCTGAACACTTCTTCAGATTAAGCTATTGAGTGCCTTGCTTAGGTGAAGTGTGATTACCCCCCAAATTCCCTGTTCAGCCACTGCACTACTCATTTGGAAAACTCTCCTTGAAGCTCAGGCCTGCTGGGATCCCTGTTCTGCACTTGATGGTATTAGGTGGTTTGCTCTGACTCCTCTTCATTTTATATATATATACATATACATGTATATATATAGTAATCATACAGTCATTATTTTTACTGGTATTTCTCATTTCTCTTTCCATGTGGGTTTGTTATATCTGCCTATTGTCTCACACATGAAAACTGAACTCGTGGTGAGAGAAACTGCCTTTTTGTTGTAGCAACTAGCATGGCAATTTCAAGTTGAGAGTCTCTCGTTTCTATGGCAATGTAAGGAAGTATTCACATTAAATTCGGAGTCTAACATAATTAATTTCTTGGAATAAGTTGCTGGAAATATTCTGTATCATTTTAAGATAGGATCTATTACTCTAATTGATCATAATTCAGTCTTGGTGATAGAAGCTTTAAAGTGGATAAAAGCTTAGCAATATTTTTTTATTTAAGAGAATATAGTGGTTATTACTAATGTGGAGCTTCTATTATCGGTAGCGCTGGTCTGTTGTCTCATGGTTTTTCTATTATAGCTACTGCTAGTGAAGCCTATTAAAAAATCTTTGTTATATTGTGTACAGAGAATATGTTTCCCGAAGAGTTTGGTTTTTCATTTTATCTGCTTGATTAGAGATGTGGAAGAACATTTCTGCTCTGTAAACTTCTAGAAGAATTACTGGAATTTCAGACAAGCCAGTAAAAAGAGCTTTTTCTACACTCACTCTCTTTGGTCATTTTCCAGTAAAAATAGCATAAAAGATTTCAGAAAAAGAACCCATTACAGTACTGGAGGTTTTGTTAAGAAAATAAAGTAAAATCAAGATGTTTAGTTTGCTTAATTAAAATTGAAAGTCGGTAATTGAAATATCAATTAAAAGGTCTTCTGGATTCATATTTATATTGAGTTTTATGTTAAGCCTGTGATACTTATGTACTGAAATAGAACAGATGAACCCACAAAACTTATACATGCCACTTTTAAATATGTGTGAAATGTTGTATGGGTTTGTGTACAGTTCATCTGACTTGCAGAAGTGTAACAGCTGCTTTGCCTTGATAGGAACTCATGTCTGTGCCTGTGCTTCAAGGGTAGTGAAATTAATGTTTCTGAGTGTAAAAGTCAAAAAGCTGAAGGTTTGATTTTGGGTTTTTTTTGCATATGTGAGAAAGAAACTCCTGCATGTGACTAGAACAGTACCAGTTCTAGAAAATTAGTAAATCCAATTCGTATTCTTTTGGGTCAATATTAAGAAGATTTCTGGTAAGTAGTAGGCAACTTTCTCACCAATTTCTGTAGGAACAGGTTGCATGAGCTGCAGAACTCCTCCCTCTGTGTCTGTGCACTGCTGGCCAGCTAGTGAGGATGCTGCTGGCTGGGGAAGAGGTTTGTAGCTGGGACATTGAACCAGAAGCCTTCACTTGTATCCCTTTAGATGCTAATATTGGTCTTGTTATTTAGACTATCTGAGTAGCTTCCAGATTCTAAAAGTCATTTACAAAAAAACTTCACAGTTCCCAGACAGGGAGTTTTTCTTGATGTCCTCAGCTGCCTCAGTGAATTTCAGTCTGAGGAGGGAAGCTGGGACTGTGTAAATCTTCTTCCCTCTTTGGTCTCCTGACCTGGGCTATGAGATAGAGTACTTAGAAACCCCTGGGAAATTACTGAGTTTCACAATCATAATGATTTTTGTCCTCTGTGCTGTCTTTTAATGGTTTTGTTTGTTTTTTATTTTTTTAAATGAAATTTATTTCATTATTAAAGCCTGCCTAGCTTTTAGGAAGACAGGATCTTTCTAAACATGTATGGTTTGCCCATAGAACTGGTACTGTATTTCTCCAATATAATTACTTAGGTTTTTCCTTTTATTCTTTAAAAATTTAATCTCTTAGAACATAAATATTGTTATTAGTTTACCAAGCCAACTGAAATAAGATCCCATGGTGACAGGTACTACAAGCTGGCAGGAAAAAACACTTGCTTCCCGAAAAGGTTTATAAAGGTAAATGAGACACAGAGGGTAGGTAGGAATAGAAAGAACTGCACAGTGGTGAAACAACTTGCCAAAAATCTCAGCTCAATCAATAACAGAGTGGAGAACACTGCAATGTAATTTAGAAGTCTATGCAAGCAGTACTGCATCCAAGTAAAGGCACACAAACCACACAAAACCCCCTCTCCTGTTCAATGAGGGTTTCTATTGATGGCTCGAGTAAAACATTTTTGTAGGTATTTATTTTATATTTTACACGACAAATCCCACGTAAAGCTTTTTAAATAACAAAGAAGCACAAGCATGCAGAGGTATCTGCAGATGAGAGATTGTGATGGAGTGTTTTTTCCTAAAATGAAATGCATTTCAGAAATATATTGGAAGTGGTAGAGTGTAGGAAATCAAAGTTATATACATTTATATATTTTAATGAGATGTTTATCTTTGTTTGCGCTGCTAATTGGACAACTAGGTACTCAGTCACACTGTATGAGACATGTATTAAACTTCTTTTGGCCTGTTAATGCCACTGTTTGACAAGTAACAAATTATAAGTAATTTGTGTGGGGTTTATTTTGGGATGGTTATACCTTCACTCACCCCCTTTGTATTTTTGTTTTAAAACCTTTTGGAAATAGAAGAAGTCCTAAAAATATTACCATAGGCAGAGTCTGGTTTGCTGAGTGAAACACACAAAATCCTAATTAAGAACCCAGTGGGAGCCTCTAACTTTTCACAGTGGTGGGGCACTTCAGATTAGATCCCTGGGTGGTGGCTCCTTTCAGAGCCCTGGTATTGCCACCTTTTGATCCAAATTGGATGGGGTTACTGGCAGAATCTTAGATTTAGCCCAACCTGCCATCCCACCAAATTAATGAGGAATTGTGAGAAGTGAGCCTATCCTGATGTGACAAGGACACCTGGCAATCCCAGGCAGGGCTCTGTTGTCGCTGTGTCAGTTGTGGTTGCACCAAAGGTTTCCTTTCTGTTTCTGTCCCTCTGTGAAGAGCTCTTGGTGCCTCTGTGCTTTCACCTCCTGTTTGGCATCAGTTTCTCATTTCTCTTTGCTCCCACTCCCCTTGGAGAGGCTGCTGTAAAGGAATGCTGTGCTGGAGTGGAGTGGGTTTCACTGTCTGGAAGGTCTCTCTGTTCTCCTCTTTCCATGCCTGGGGCCGGCGTGGAGTTAAAGCAGTGATCAGTGAGAGGTCAGGGTAGGATTTAGCTTTGCACAGGCTAGGCTGCTTAGGTCTTGCTGAATCCACCCTTTGTTTTCAGGAAAAAGGAGTTGCATAACATTAAGATGACATCTAGCTGAGGTTCTGCAATCCTTCTTTTAATCCCCTTCTATGTACCACAGTACTTCTAGATCCTTTAAATAGACCTGGCCCAAGCCAATGCAGATTCCTGTGCTTTTATTCTATTGAAGCACTCATGTGTCCTTTTGACAGCCATGGAGTCCTGTTTGATCTGCAGCACCCATTATTATACAGTTAGCCTGATAGGACTTTGGTGCTGAAGTTGATCATGAGCACGCTGTTGCCTTGTTTGCATTATTAATTCATCAGGTTTTTTACAGGTGCAGTCATTGGTAGGTCTGAGAACAGAGGAAACCCTGAAAAGCTGATGTCTCCAGCCAGTGAGCGAGGGCAGCTGGGTCACAGTGCACAGTGAAGCTGCCCAACAATTTGCTGCAGAAAATGTGCAATGTTCTGCGTGGCCAATATCACCAGGGAATAGGTGAGATGAGCTAGACTTTGGCTCAGGCACCAGACTTAGCAGTCTGTACTCCTGTAAAGCAAAGGTCCAAGCAGTACTTGATGGAATAGCACTGGCATCACTCCCCTCCCTGGAGCAGGTGTCCTGAATTCAGCCCAGGATCAGGCTGTTCAGGCATGCCGGGTGTCCTCATAGCAGAAGGTAAAAACACCTGTGTTTAAAGGGTGCTGGGTCATTCTGCACTGGTGAATATTCATTTTCTTTTCTCATGGCTCTGTTTGTGTCTCCCACTGTACTCAGAAGGATGGGATTGCTGAAGCTGCACAGAGTGCTGGGCCCAACCAGATTCCAAAATAGATGATGGAGTAGAGCATTGCTGTGTGAGAGGGAACCTGAGCTTGCCCCCTGGGAATGCTGTGTGGGGCACCATAAAGCTGTTGCTGAAGACACACTTGCAAGCAGGAGACCTGGATGGGCTCCAGTTTGACCTGTGGAACAGGTCTGTACAATAATGTCCTTGGTGTGGGACTACACTTGGCTGTAAATTCCTCAACTGATGTTTGAAAGATTGCCTTCTTTCTCCTCCCTTTTGTTTTTTAAAAGCACAAAATAAAACCAATGTCAATGCTTCATTTTTTTTTTTAGAGCAGAATCCTTGTTTACCGACCAGTCTTTCTCAGCATAGTTTTATCTGCTTAACTCAAGGCTTCCTGCTGCTTTGCCTGACCACATGTTATGCACACTGAGAAGTCCTATCCACTCAATCACCAACTAGTTGCAGCTTTCCAGTTGCTCTTTGGAAGCCTTTCTACTAAGAAATGACCCCATCACATCATGTTTATCTTCTGAGATCTGATGGATCACAGAACTAGTGTGGCATTGCTCTGAATCTAAAGTTTATGCACATGTTTATTCATGTTTTGCCTGAAAACAGTATTATGTGTCACTGCTGAGAAGTGATTTCTGATCAAATCCAGGAGTAGCCAGGCCTCTGTGAGTCTATAGCATTTTAAATTTTTTTCCCCCTCTGGCTGGTAGCTAGAGATAACTGCTGTCTCTTGAAAAGATCCTATAATTAAGGTGGGTGAACCTGCAGAGTATGATTTACACAGGAGTGTTTCAGAAGGGCAGCAGAATAGAGAGGGGAAAACGCCCCTAGCAAAATGTTTCACCCAGATTGGCAAGTCAAGGATCCCTCGTTATATTTAATGCTTCATTTTCCCTATTTTTTTTTTGTAACAAAGAGAATATCCATTGAACTTGCAGTAATTATTTTGTAAATAAAATATTTAAATTGTATTATGGTGTAGAAATGACTTTACAAAGATCAGACTTTTTCTGACCCCATTTTTCCTTTTATTACCCTAACCAGCACACTGCAAAGGCTGTGCCGTTGAATTGTATGTAAAATATATCTTCAATAGAAAATGGGACCTGTAGCAGAGAGGCTCCATTTTTAGCACGTAAAGGTATCTTACACATATGGGGTTTTGTATAAAATACAAAGAAGTCCCTGGAGAGGAATTTTTTACAAGAGTGTGTAGCCATAGGACAAGGAGTAAAAATTTCAAACTGAGAGAAGGTAGGTTTAGATTAGAAATTAGGAAGAAATTGCTTACTGTGCGTGAAGTGTAATTACCCACAGCTGTGGGTGCTCCATCCCTAGGAGTGTTCAAGGCCAGGCTGGGTGGGCTCAGAGGGACCTGATCTAGTGGAAGGTGTCCCTGCCCATGGCATGGGGTTGGAACAAGATCATCTTTGTTATGATTAACAGTATTACAAGTCATATAACTTAAAATTTTGGCTTTGAGGGGCTAGAAACTGCAGTTTTCTCAGAGAACATAAATTGCAGGTGTTCTGTAGCTTTCAGTGTGAGGTGCACATTTCTTGCTATGTCTGAGCCAAATGGAGCTGCCCATGCTGAGCAGCCCAGCATGTAGCCCAGCTGGAAGTGGCTGTCAGCCCCCAAAATGCTTCTCAAGCCTGCTGGAGCCAGCTCCTGCTTCCCCTAGGAGCAGCCTGTTTCCAGTGCCATCCTAGCACAAACAATAGCTTCTGACTGCTCCAGCCCAGGAGTGGTCATAACTATTTTCACCTGTTTTGTTTTTCATTTTTCAGCTTTGAGATCTTCCTTCAGCTCATTTTCCTTTGAAAAAAGTTTGTCTGCTAACAATCAGCTGGGTGTCATGTTTGCTTGCAAAACACCTGCAGCAACGCATCATTTCTGCTTCCCTTATGTCAGACAAGATCCAAGAATTACATGCCCATGCTGATTTATGCTATACTGCTTGGAATTACATTGGAAATGCATTAATTTCATGTGTCCTGCTGATCTTTGCTTTATTTTCACGTGCCAATATCAACTTCTCAGGGAAATTTCATATCAGTTTTATCAAGTTCACAGTACAGCATAGCATACTTCATATTTCTCTTATAGGAGAATTCCCAGTGAACTGTTTTCAGATACTACATTTCTGTATGTTGGAGCTGTGTTTTAAAGGTTTATAATTCAGTTTTGGTTACTAAAACTGTCTGTAAGCAATGCCTGTAATTTGTTTCTGTCTTAAAACTGTTTATGAAACCAGGAAATTTCTGATTGTTTTTCAAAAATTGCAAAGTATTTCCATACTTGTTTACTGTACATACAAGGAATAATCTCGTCAGCAAATAAAAGTGAAGGAACAGGAAAAAAAGATAGAAGCAGGAGGCACTGCTGAGTAATTCTATTCCATCCAATTGCCTAAGAGGCTACAAAGATTTGCTAGTCTGTAATGCTGATGCTACTGCCTGAGAATTTCCATCTTTTCAGATGACATATTCTTGCACAGGTGTCTTCAATTGTTTTTTTAAGAAAGACAGCATCTAATTAAGAGTTGGGAAGTTTCACTGGGAACTAGAGATGTCCTGCCTTTGGAGCCCTGGCTGTGATGTGCAGGAAGGACTGGGAAGAGGCCTGGAGCTGGTGCCCCGACTCTGACTACAAGAGTGGAGAAGGGAGAGAGATGGTCTCCCCAAGGAGACAATTCCAGGCCCTTGTGCTTGTTGGAAATGATTGGAGACCAAGGGAGTTGTGCTTTTGGTTGTGTTTTGTGCACGGGGCAGAAGCCGGTGCCCTTGGCAGGCTCCTGCGCAGTGCCTTGTGAGCCAGAATCCCCATGCAGACATTAAGTGGAAGAGTCTCAGTGTAACAGATTGTTAGAGCTGTTTGTTGTCCTTCATTGTGCAATTCAGATCAACAGAGGAAATGAATGTACTTGGTCTAAAAAAATTCTGTGTTCCGCTCAATTTTTATGAATGTGTATAACAAGAACCTTTGGAAAAGCTGCGTATTAAGGCATAAGTGGTTAAGTTACAGTAGCATTAAAGATTTGATTTAAACCAACACCTTCAAGGATTTCCAATAAAACTGAAAATCTTTTTATCCAAATTTTAAATGTGTTGTGTATGTAAAATATCCTCTTTTTGTGACTGTTTTTGTGGACATGCTTTTTTTCATTTTATCAGTGGAAGAGGTTCAGTTTTCCTGTACTACATTAAAGCAGATCCAGAGCAACTAACTGATCCCTTCTGTTTGAATCCTTACTGATGTGTTGGGGCACCTTCAGCATCAATCAGATAAACACTCTATCGCAGTCTTTGACCCTGTGATTTGATAGGAGTTATGTGTATAATCTCACGGTGTTCCAAACATCTTGGCTCTCTTGGCTCTTTTTACACTTCTACCCTGTGTTTTAAATATGTTTTACTTCAAAGCTCTTATACTAGAACACTCAATACATAGAACCACAGAAATAGTTTGGAAAAGGCTGCTGAGGTGGAGTCCAGCCTTTAACTGATCACCACCTTGTCAAGTAGACCACAGCACTAAGTGCCACATCCAGTAGTTTCTTGAATACCTCTGAGGATGATGACTCTGAAGTGTGTTGTTGCTATCATAGAATCACAGAAAGGTTTGGGTTGGAACACCCCAAGAAAGATCATCTTGTTCCAAGCCCTCTGCCGTGGGCAGGGACACCTTTCACCAGACCAGGTTGCTGAAATCCTCATTCAGCCTGGCCTTGAACATTAGGGATGGGGCATCCACAACTGTTCTGAGCAGTTCCAGTGTCTCCAGTTTCCCATTACCCTCACTGTAAAGAATTTCTTCTTAATATCTAATATAAACCTACCCTTTTCTTTTGAAACCATTGCCCCTTGTCCTGTCACTGCATGTAGTGCCTTTCCTGCTCTCTTGTAGCCCTTTAGGTACTGAGGGATGCTCCAAGGTCTCTGGAGCCTTCTCATCTCCTGTCGGAACATTCCCAATTCTCTCAGCTTGTCTTCATAAGGAGAGGTGCTCCAGACCTCTGATCATCATTGTGGCCCTTCTCTAGACTCACCTCAGCAGGTCCATGTCCTTCTTTTATTGGGGACCCCAGAACTGGACACAGCACTGCAGATGGGATCTCAGGAGAGTGGAGTAAAAGACAGAATTACTTCCCTTGACCCCTTGGTCATGCTGCTTTTGATGCCACTCAGGATTTGTTTGGCATGTTTAATGGCCTTGATTGTGGCTCCTGAAGTATTGATAAAGATGCTATCTCAAGGAGTAAACCAAAACTAACAAATAGACCAAATGAACAAATAAACAACCTCCCAAAACAACAAAACAAAAAACTGCAAACCCTCACAGGAAAAGAAAAAAAAGAGTGAACAGAAGGGAAATAAAAGTAAAAAAAAATTAGACCATTCAGAAGATGTTGTGTAGACTCCATAATTTAAAGCCAGTGTTAATCCATTTGAAGTGATGTGATGCCACAAAAGAAAAGCATGCAGGTTGCAACTGTTCTGGACTGGGGAAATGTCTGCTGCACTTCATCAGTCCCATGGCCAGGGGAAGGAAATCAGGGTGCCACTGCTGGGGGTGTCAGGGCAAGCTTAGCAGGGACAGCAACTGCTGGGAGGGGGACAGCAATGCTGGGGCCATCTGGGCCTTTGGTGGTGATGTCTGGGTGGGTAGAGAAGAGATTGGAGGTAGCTACAACCTCTTCTTGCCGTCCATGCCAGACCAGTGCATCTCTTCTTGAGGGCTGTTGCAGCTTGATACATGTGGGAGGACAGAATGTAAGAGAGTATTGCAGAAGGTAATCTCACACCTGAGGAGTTGCAGCTGTACTAATTACCAATTAGGAGCGGCCCTGCCCTTAACAGGCCACAGCTGTGTCTAAGAAGAAGAGTGCTACAAAAGAGTGGGTTAGCTGGGTGAGGAGAGAAATGGACTTTGTTGGTTGTGCCGTGAAGATGGTGGTGTCAGTGCTGCAAGGAGCTGCCCCCAAGAAATCACTGAGAAGGTATGGGACTTTTGCAATAAGATGGCAACAGATACAGACTTGATACAGTGCTGAGATATGATAATGTCATTATTTTAAAGTGGCAAATCTACTGCTGCTTTCAGTATTGTGAGATGTTTGAAATGTGCAATGGTGTAGATTTCAAGATGCTTAAGTAGATTAGGGAATGGGCAAGCACTCAGAGATCTGGGCTCTGGTTCTCTAGAAGCCTTAAATAAATTTCCCAATCTCCCTACCTTTGTTCCCCAGTGATAACAAAATCACATAGATTGTTAAACTAATAATAGGTCTGTTCCTCAGAAAGAATTCTGAAGGAACTCAATTAATGATTGTGATGCCTTGGTCTGCAATAGCAGACAGGGTAGCATACTAATATGATTTACAGACATGTAATTGCTAATTATTCAATATTGACCTGATCCTTGAAAAGTAAACTCTGAAAATGGAATCAGATATTGTGTAAATATTATAAAAATTACAATTTTTTTTTAATTCAGAGGTGTGTTCCTTGTTGATTTTCTCTGCATATCTCAGTTTTGAGACAATTCTCTGATCAAGTCAGAGATTTTTATTATGCCTTCCTACTTTTACTAGATTTTTCTCCTGAGTGCTTGTGAACATTTTGGAAGATATCTGGCCAAAAATATCTCTGTGTTAGTTTGTTATTCTTCTTCTGCATTGTTATCATTCTGTGATATGTCTATTTCATTTCTTCACAGAAGGAACCTGCATTTTGCATTCCATTTCTTTTCTAACATTTTGCACTTCATTTTCATCCAAAATCAAACCTGTGGTCATTCTCGTGTTGGTTGTGGATGCACCATTGAAAGTGAAGAGAGTTACAAAAACCTCAGTCTCAGAGTCAATACTAAGGGTAACTAGACTGAACCCTTTATCTGTATTTGCTGGATTCTAATTGCCCAAATCCTACAGGGTGGTTGCAATATTTCAGTAAACTTTGGGAGGGCTAGGTGCATAAAAAAATCAGTCAAGGAAAAGATAAGGCCACACTTGGCAACCAAGTATTAAACTTGGTGTCAAATTAAGTTAGTTTGGAAAAGAAAAATGTATGAGTTATTCCTTTGGTCTTCATTTGATATTAGAGAAATTGAAATTCAACTTTTTTTTTTTCTGAACATACTGATTCTTTTAAGCACTTCTGAACTGTTTGGGATTTTTTAGGTAGCTTGTCAGGTATTCTACATGCCAGGCCTGGGCCTGTTTTATGTTCTCAGATGTCAAGTAAGAGACGGTATCATCTTTTATTTTGCCTCAAAATGATCTTAAAAACTATGGCTGGTTTATTTGAGTAGTCTTGAAAGGGCAATTCTTTCAAAAGAAAATAATTCATTTGCCTAAACAAATATAAGATGTAAACAGATTGAATTAGTTTATTTCTATTTGAGATTTTTTTGGTAAAATTTGGGGTCAAAATCTTCTGCTCAAATGGTTTGGATAATTTGTCTTCAAGCAGTTCTAGCTTTTATTGATTCTAGATTTATAGATGCTTGACTTTCTGGATAGTAAGCTTTGGTGTCAAAGATCTAAATGAATTTGATCTGAAGCTGAGCTGGAAAGCCTTTTCATAGCCTCTCTGAATCATTATTAATCTTACTAGGAAATGTGGACATGTAATGATTTTTGGAAAATCATGTTACAATTTTGGGCAGCTCAGACCATAGAAAACTGAAAAAAAAAATAGGTTTTGAGGTAGAATATTCACTGTTGGGATACTAGAGCATGTAAGTGTAGAGGAAAACATGCCAAGACTGGGATTTCAAAAGGGCACAAGGGAGCAGGAAATCACTGGAATAGAATAGCCCTTGTGAAACTTCTCTAAGAGAGTAAGGTTGTAATAAAGTGTTGGTTTCCTCGAATGATTTTATGATCCCAGGGACCCTGAGAGAGCTGTGTTGAGCATTGATGATCACTGGGGATTGAGGCCAAAGCTTGTCCTATATTGACATACATGCAACTTGACCTCAGTCAATATCACAGCTGTCTTCTGTTCTCCAGGATTCCAGTGCAGGAACTAAAATTCCCAGGGTTATTAGTGAGTCTGGCTTCTGCTGTCCTGCAGTGCATGATTTAGTTTAGTAATTTGTTTAAAAGAGCCATCTGATCATTTTAGCCATTGGTTGCATTTGGTGCTGTCTAGTTCCACTCAGTAATATACAGTCTTCATTTCTGCAGGGGCCATTATTCAAGGGGAGTAAACATATCTTACTCCTTCATAAAAAATAAGAATCAGTATTTCAGAAAGGGAAAAGGAAGTAGCCATATACCTTGAAGACAAGAATTAATTATCTTTTAAATTTATATGGAAAAGACAAGTAACTGGATGATGCAAAGAGGGAGAATTTGTGTTGGTTTGGCCTTTTGTTTTCTGCTGGCATTTTGTACATTCCCTATAAATAATTGAATGGCCATGGTGGAGTCAGGTGTTTTTGCTCTTGATAAAACATACTGATTTTCCCAGGGTAAATAACATCTGAGAAGTGGTAACTTGGGAGGCACCTGTAATGCCACACTTACCTCTTTCCATCTCATGCAGGATTTCTCTTATCTTCCAGTTGCCACAAGAGTTCAAAAACTTGGTGGATGCCTTGTAAAAGAGCAGATTACTGGTGTATATATGATAGATTTGGGAGGTATCAGTGACAGTTGTCATGTAAATTTACTGCAATTTCCAATAACTTCCCTTCCTTAGCACTGTAGGGTGCATTTCACCACCTGATACAGAAAGATATATTTGGGTTTTTAAAGAAATCTCTATTATATTTCTGGAATTACTAGGAATAGTCTGTGAAAGTGAAATATATAAAAGTTGTCATCACAACCCAAAGAGTAGTTTTGTGTTTCAGTGTCTGCATGCTTTTCTAGGAGTGAGGAAAAGAAAAAGAAAGAGTTTAAATTAGCTAAATCTGGTTTTATTATGTGTTAGTGGGGGGAAGAGCAAAATTTTGTGCTTCAGTAACATAATAAGATGCCTCAATAAATTGTTGTCTCCATGTAGTTTAACACTGTTTTATTATATTGGTCTGATCCAGGCTCTAAGTTTCTTTCTTTTGTTTGGCCATAGCTGATTATAGGTCATAAGCATTAGTATTCACTGAAACAATGTAAAACTTGTGGAGGAGAAAAGTAAAATCACCCTGTTAATTACAATAAATAAGTAGATAGGTTTTAACACATAAGGATAAATCAGGGAAGTAATGCCAAAGGTGTGTCAGAATTCAAATTATTATCTATGTTTATAACTCTGTGGTGAGATTTTGCAAAAAATTCTCTTGATCTGTAGAGTTGTTGCCCAGAATTCTCTACCATTGACAATCTTAAAATTGTTTGAGTTTTAAAAATATAAATGAATTCACAAGGGCACTTTCTAAAAAGTATATTTCAAGTAAGTTTCAGTAAAGAGAACACAGAAGCAGAGACTCGATTTATGTCTGACTGAATTTATTATTTTTTTACTGGATGGTAAAAATCCCTCTCTCTGAATTCCTGTCTGACCACCAAGGATAAAGTTTACCTCATTGTGTATTAATTAAAATTTACCTTGTGTATTGTGGATTAATTATTGTAATTTACCTCTTTGATTCACATGTTGGAAAAATCTTGTGTACAAAAGAAAAGCAGATTTGGTCTCTTATTTGTGATGTGTTCAGAATCATGTGACTTAATCACTTCGGGTAGGAGCTGGAACAGATAATCCCCCTGGAGCTTAAGGAAGTGTTTCAAAATCAGGGTATGATCTTGCAGTCCTCAATTACTTGATTACTTGACCAAAGACCATCAGCCCTGTTTTTAAAAATGGGTGTTGAAAGGTACAGAAGCAGCTAGTGGGGTTTTCAGGCAGCTGAGGAACTTAGGAAGACTTTGCTTACCAGCTGAATCTTTATAGACTCACAGGCATTTATGTTTTAATATGGGATTATGAATGGGAACACTTATTTTATTCTAGCCTAAATATGGTCTCGATTAAATGTCAGAATGTAGATCAACCAGTTTTAATTCTTATGTGGATTAAAGAAGAATGGAGTGGGCCTCCTCTTTAAAAAGCAGAGGAGATTTCTTCTTCCTCAGTGGTTTGACTGGGTGTCCTCTCCTCTCTTTGGCTTGTTCACTGAGGCTGTATGGATGCAGGGGAGAGGAAAAAGTTGGTACTCAGCCAACTTCCAGAGTTTTGGTTTGTTGGTTGGAGCAGCCCTACCCCCTAAAGATGACAGATAAAGGGGTGCTTTTTTTGTGTGGTTTTGCTTTCTTACCTGGGTACCTGTTGCTAAAGAGAAAATGCCAATTTTCTGTTTTGAAGAGTTGTTGTAGTGGCTGTGATGTTCAGGAGTTCACCAAGCCCAGACAATGTCGTGGCCCTCCACGATGCCTTCCTCCAAACCCCTCTGAGCAGCAGCCCAGGGCACAGGGAGTGGGTTTGGGCTTTGTGGTTTCTCTGTCTGCTCACCTTGCTCAGGCCATGAATCCCCCTCAGCTCTTTATCTCACTGCTGTTCCTCTGTCCTGTCCTTCCCAGTGCTGTGTCCCACTGTTTTAGGAAAGGCCATCCCTTTAGTGCTGTACACGAGGCCTTTGGTTACATTGTAAAACTTCTGTTACATTTGCACAAATGGGGAAATTTGTGGAAGTACATTCTTAAACCAGGGAAGAGGTTGTGGAAAGTTGAACTGTTGAGATCACAGCACACAAGCTGTTGTGTGAAGAGAGGGGTGCTTCATGGATGTTGAGCCCCTGTGAGGGAGAAAGATTGAGGGTTTTTTCTAGGAAGTGCATGTAAGCTGAATTTTAATTTTCTTTTTTTTTATCATTTGTGGACAAAGTATTTGAAACTGTTTGAAAATAACTCCTAATCTAATTATTGCAGAATCTGAATACCTGATCATAAATTTAAAAAAAATCCATACAGGATTTTTCTTTGCTTAGGCTGCTTAACAGCTTATGTTTGAAGAATGATTTAAGCACCTCAGTTCTAGAATAGAATACCAATAATCAGTTCAGACTGAAGAATGGTGCTTTCACTGTCTTTTAGTGAACAGCAGCAGCCTGAAAAATCACAGCATCTGTGCCATCTTCCCCATAGGAGAATGTGCAACCACTGTGCAGTAGTTTGCATGCTAAAATACATATTGCGCAAACTGGGTGAACAGTTTTGTAGGTTGCCTCCATACATATTTATATGAATGAATGATTAGTGTGTCTTGCTTCTCCTTGCACTTCATAGTTGAAATTTATTCCTATATGATCAGGTATCCATTACACTATGACATTTCACTGCCAAGTCACTTTCCCAGAGGATAATTTATTTATTCTTTTTATCTGCTTGTTTAAAAAACTGGTATAGAAAGGAGTTTTACCTAAGGGAAAATGAGGATTTGGCTGTAGGGAGGAAATAAGGAGCCTAAGAGAATAGCTAGAAACCCTGCAGGCAAAGAGGATGGTCTGTTTCATGGTGCTGTTACATCCTTCAGTGGTACATCAATACTATATTATGTAGGAAGCAACCCCTGCAGTTTCCCAGCCAGAGTGTCTTGTGAAGTCTCTGAGTCAGCAGATAATGGAGACAAATTTGGGATTTGAGAGAGTCCTTAAAAGAGATTTTATTCTTTTCTTTAAATTGACATAAAAAACAAACAAAGCTTCCTTAAACCACTTTCTTGGTCTTTCTATATTTAATTTCTTTTGTTCTTGTTCAAGAGTTATTTTTGTAACACTTCTTTTTAGTCTGCTCTGTTTAGGCTTTTATACCATTCTCACCACTATTGTTTCTGAGTGGATTTGAATACTGTATAAAATGACATGACAAACATCTGTCACATGTTGCTCTTTCATCCTCTCCCCAGGGAAGAACCATGCCTGCAGTGCTGTATTTTTGTAAGACCTTTGTTGTTGCTTGGGTTTGGATTTTTTTTTAGCTGTATACATGCTGCTGTGAGTTTATGTCAGAGCACGGTGGCTCAGAAGAGATTCCTTTGTACTTGGAGGAAAAGAAGAGGAAGATTTTGAGTTACTACCTGAAGGTCTCCCCCATAAACGTGGGAAAGGGTGGCAACAGTCAGGCACTTGTCTCTACTTTCAAAACCTATTTTGTGGTGCTTTTTCAGCCATGCTGTAGGATTCTGGAGGGATAGTTAAAACAGAGGACTTAGGCATGCCTTTGGTTCAGCATGTGGTGAAGTCAGCAGCTGTTCTGGTTTGTGTTTGTGATCTACTTTGAGCTCCTGTGAGGTTTGTCTCTTGGACAAGCCCTCTCCCTGACAGGTGACAAGCAGGTACAGTCAGGTACACACCTGAGTGCTGTGTTTTAGCACAAACCCTCGCTGTGCTGGTGGTGGTACTTTTGGCAGGATTGTCTAGCTGAGGAAAGGGAGATAATTGTGACGTTCTGCTTACTGGAGTATGCCATTATGCCAGCAGTAGATTGAGACAAGTGCTGTTGCTGGATGGCCCTGCTACAGTGACTGCTTTGGTAGGAGCCTCAGTCTGCAAAGTCACATTACTGGGCAGAGAGAGAACACTGCAAGTGAGTTCCTGTGCTCACAAGGCACCTGGCTGCAACCCCAGCTTGTTCAGTTCTAGCCAGTAACTCTTGGTTGCCAAGGGAGACATGAAAATAATTGCTTGAGTCTGGGATGAAGAAGCTACTGGAGTGGGCAATTCTTCCATACCCCTTTAAAAATGTATATAAAATATATGACCCACCTTTAACAGAAACAGCTTTAATTTTTCTGACCAATTACATGATTTTGGAACTGTATTTAAATTACTTTCTCATTTCCTTCATTTTATTTCAGGACTGTATAGGATGTACAGTAACAATAGTAATTCGTGGGTGAAGGTTACTTTTACTCAGTAACATGATGGGTGACTGTGCAACATCATGCCTGGAGTCACAGAGGCACCTATTCTGGACATGTGGATTTATGAGGGAAGGTTCAGCTGAGTCTGGCTTTACTTGCCTTGCATCTTCTGCTGAGTTTCATTTCAGGATTTGCAGTTTTTCAGTCTAGCAAGACCATTGCCATCACAAGAACTGACTCCACCTCCTACTCACTGTGTAATTCCTAATAGATGGGTTTTTAATGAAGGCCATAAGTTTTGGAGGTTTTGTATGGTTTTTTGTAGCTCAAGCGTATCTCTTAGAAATATCCATCCTCTTGGTTTAATGACCTTAAGGGATGAGAAAATTCGTGATAGGTGAAGTGTTCCATAGCTAATTATTCAAACTCTTAAAAAAATCCTAATTATTTCTAGTGTATATTTCTAGCTTCAGCTTCCATTTGTTGAACTTTGTTAGGCATTTGAATGAAAATTAACTCAAAAATACCCTTGTACTCAAATCTGGAGAGGAAAACGAAATCGCTTCTTAGCCTTCTATGTGTAAACTACACACCTGAAGTTTATTGAGTATTATCCATTTTCCAGCTCTCCAGTTGCTTCTGTAGCTCCTTTTGAACTCTTTTAAATTTATCAACAGGTTTATAAAATACAGCCACCAAAGCTGAGCCCAGTTCCACTAATGATTTTATGAAGCCAAAATAGTACTTCCAATTCTGAGCACTGTTTGAATCCTCACCTCGTTATCCATGCAGTGATCTTTTTCACATGAGATCACCTTTTTTAATCCACCACTTAGTATAACTATAGCATTTCTTATTCTGAGACACAGAAAGTGATAGGATTTATGCTCTGTTAGGCAATAAATCTGTGTGAACAGAGCTATGAATTGTGAAATTAGACTTTGTCTCCTTACTTGCATGCTTCAGAATGTGTATGTTTGTGTATCTTGCAATTATTTTCAATGTCATAAGTGTGACATGTGAAAGTAACCATTCTGAAAATTGCAATGGGAAAAATGGCAGAGGTCAAATATACAACATTTTTTGCAGTGGAAAAAAGAAATTAATTCCATATTAAGGGGCATCTATCAGAAAACAGAATTATGTCATTGCTAAGTGATGCCCTTTATTAGTGACCCAGCCATTAGTGGGGACTTAAGCTACTTTTAGGCACAGGCAAGGTATGGTAGGAAAGAAATAAAAAATATTAGAAGATTAAATAATTAATGAGTCCAGAAGATTAGTTAGGGCTCTTAATCACAGCTCCCCATTTACAATTTTGGGAGGGTAGTGAAGCAGTCAGTTTGCTGTGTTTCATTCATATGCCATTGCTGGTAAAGGGAAAAAAAGGAAAAGACAAAGTCCATGCTCTTCCCAAAAGGACAGAGTGTATCTGGTGACAACCAGCCACACAAGTGAAGGGAATACAGCTATCAGACCGCTTGGAAAACCCATGCTGTAATTTTTGGGTTAGTGATGATGATGTCTTGGACTTCAGGCTCACAGTTCAAGCTTGGTCTCAGCTGGATAAAGTAGGATGCTTTGAGCTGCCCTTTTCCCTCCTTAGATGTGTCTGATCACTTTAGGCAGCTTTTTGCAACCTAAAAACATGTGGCAAGGTTTTAGCTATGCTGGGAGACAATGTGAGATCTGATCTGATATCACAGCTCACACAGAGGCACCTTGTGGCTGGCCAGCTCTGGGGGCAGCTGTGTAGAGAGCAGGTCTCCATTACCTTCCCATGTCTGAGCTCATCACAATCAAATAATACAGAAGAGGACACAAGGGAGGATAGCAGTTAAGGGAACAAGTAGATGGGTCTGCCACTCATGAGTATGAGTGAGACTGAAGAGATGAAGAAGAGAAAATGTGGCCACAGGAGTACTTGAAAAAAATAGAGGAGGTAATAGGGAGAGATTTTAAGACTAGTGGAGATTTGCAGAGGGCAAAAAGGATACGTGGACAGATGTGTGGGGAGAAGGTTGGTGAGACACAGGGTGTAGTGGCAGAAGATGGAAGTGTGAACCTCAGTGTTGCTAAACTGCAATCATTAAATACCAACTCCATCTGATCAGCACCCTACCTGCCTTGGGCATCATTTGCATGGCTTATGTACCAATAGCATGTGATTTTCTGGGAAAAGTGATTTAATCTATAAAAAGCAAAATTTAAGAAGCAGGCTATTCAGAAGGTGCTTAGGGCATGAAGGATGATATGGCAGATAGGAGTACAGTGACTTGGAAACATAAATAAGAGCAACTTACCAGCATTATTTGCATTTCTAAAGGTTTTACTAGAGCATGTGTCAGTACAACAAGTAATGCTTTTGTGTCTTATCACAGTAATACTCAGCACATTTATTCTACTGAGCAAAGAGTAAACATAAACTATAAATAACTAGGGCTTCAGATAGTGTGGGGTTTTTCCTCTGACTTTGCAGATAAGATACAAAATTGGCTCAGCAGAACCCTGCTGGAACATGTCTGATTGTTCCTATTTCCCTGCTTTCTCCTTCAGTTTGGGAGTAGTCTGTTTTATTGTCTTGGGTCTACTGGTCCTTGAGACTGAAGTTTACTACTCTAAAGTTACTGTCTGCATTGTGAAGGGGGACTTAGGAACCCCAGTCCCTGCAACTGGGACTAAAAAAATGTGGCATTTACATATATATGTGTGTATATACATTAGTCTGTATCATTTATATGTAATGGCCTAATGACTAGATCCCTTGCCAGGAAGTGGGAGGCCCAAGATGCAAATTCTCTTCTCCCTGAAGAGATCTAAAATGTAATTTGCTATCTTCTAAGTAGATGTCTCCATCCCAGATGCCAGGGACATTTATATGGTATAAGAACTGCTCTACACAGTCCTTTTAAAATTATACAGCTGTGAACTGAATGCAGGCTGGTCTGATTTCTCATTGTGTAATTTTCTTTAATTTTGCCCGTAGTGAAGTCATTGAGTTTCCTTTAGTTGTTCATCACATACAATGGGGGCGTCATCCCATTTGAGATGTTCGGATTCTGAATCATTTATTCAGGCAGTTAAATAATTTGTTTGGTGTATGAACTTATCAAAAGCCTAAATGTAAATGTTTAACACCATCCAGCCCTCTGTTCTATATGTAAATCAGCATAAGAGTGCTTTACTAAATTGAGCTTGGTAGGTGGCTACTCTTCTGCTATTTGGCAATAAGTCAAAATTTAGTGAATGTAGTTTGTCATGGACAGAAATAACACAATATCTGTGAGGAAATGCTGGGGAACTGGGCGGAGTGGTGAAATAGCCTTGCTCTATGGCTGATGTCTCCTCAATCCAGTAAATAATCAGCCTGGGGACAGCACATGACTCCTATTAGCATTCCATACCTGGATTAAGAGTTACAGTAAGCTCACTGACCAGGCTGTATGCTTGCTATAGAAGTAGGTTTTTGTAAACAGATCTCTAGAGAGTGGCACAGAAGCCACTGTCCATAGAGGTACCAATGTAGAGATGCTTGGTGAACATCTTGGGGGTGGGGAAATCACTGCTGTATTTCAACACTCTTTGCACAGTTTACCAGGTGTGCCATGTTTATGTAACTAAGGTGATAGCAAGTAATTTAGTTCTTACTCCAAAGTTATGATTACTGTTTAAACACCAAATTATTCCCAAGTAGTATTACATGGGGGGGGCATGTGTTCCATGGAGTTGGTGGTGGGAGACAGGGACGACACACACCCCAATGTCCATGAGGCAATCAGGAGAGTTTATTGTTTGAACCCCTCTTTATGAAGAGGGTTTGAAAAACTGGTCTGGATAGGTCATTGACCTTTGACACCACCCAGCTCCCACACCAGTGAGATGTCTGCAGCTCAGGATGGAATGTAATTGGTTGAGGTTCCTCTCTGTCAATCAAGGGGCTGGTTTATGGAACTGGCTATGTTTCTTATTTATAGCCAAATTAATTGCCCAGTACAAGCCAGCTTGCACTGTGGCATACTGGGACAAAGTAGCACAAATTATATAAATATAGAAAATTCTGGATTTTCTTCATTTTCGGCAAATGTGAATTCTCTTGTAACTCTGCTGTGTACTGCTAAGTGCTCAGACTTACATTAGGTCAGATTTTCGAATGCAGTGTCTTTCACTGTGGGAAATAGGCAGCATAGAAGGGAACTAAAATTTCAGGAAAATTGAGCCTTATTGGACAAAGCTATGTTTTCTACCACTGCTGCAAACTGAAAGACAACACATGAAGAATTGTCTGGATGTTGAGAATTAGGTTCAGTTTCGTGGCCACATCTTTTTTACAGGTAGAATGCCTTATCGAAAAATTAATAGCTTAAATGCTGAACAGGCTGAGTTCACATCATAAGCTCCTTCACATAGAGGGTTTTTCTTCACATAGCAGCAGTTATTATGGGCCTTGATCTCAGGGCTGTTTTGTGCAGATGTAGATTCTAGATGTACAGTCCATAATGATACCTGAATAGCTGTGCCATTTAATGAAACTCCTTTCTATGACACCATAAAATATCTTTTGCTGGAAGTCTTCTATGTATAGAACTGTGAAGTATTTAAAAATGAGCTTGGAAACTGCCTTGTGTGGGTGTGGAGTGTTCCCATTTATTTTCTTTACAGTTGGAATGCACCTGATTGGCTTAGACCTGGTCGATTTAGGCATTTTTCCTATGACTAATTTTTTTTTTTGTAACATTCATTTTGATAACTTACTGTAACTGTTTAATTACATTTTGCAATTCAGTAATTGATTCTTGACTATATACCAGAAATTACATGGATTGTAAGAGAGGTAGCATGCTAAAAGGGATGGCTGATTATCTATGCTATTTCTAAAATGCAGTTTTCTAAATGGCTACTTTATTAGCAGCTCATCAAAGCATTCTTTTAGAAAGAAAAAAAATCTGCTCATGAAAGCTGTCTGCAGCCTAAAATGCCTATCAGCTTTAGACTTGATAAGTCAATGAATCAATCGTAATATATGTACTCCTAATCTGAGCACCCAGCATTTTATGAAAGTTGTAAGAGTTAAGGGTACATAAAATATTTGAGAACTGGTCTTTAATTAGAAGCTTTTATATCTAAAGTTTTATTCTTGGGTAGACTGCATTTCTGTGAAAGTTAGCTGATTTGGTTGGTTTTTAACATATGGCAACTTCTTAATATATGTTACATTTTACTGTAATATATATTAAAAAAATTAAAAATAAGGGTTGCATAGTTTCTTTTAAATCTGTGGATGTTGGTTTAGATGTAATAATAATGAGGCAGATGAAATTAATTTATTTCTACTTAGGCACCCTCTGTGGTTTCTGTTCAGTTGGTAAGCCATACAGTGTGCAATCCCTGTTTATGCAATCACAGATGCATAGCACAGGCCTGTATGGAGAAAGAGGTTCTGGTAATTTTCTGCTTTGCAGCAGGTATCTCACCTCTGGTTCTCTAGCACGTGGTGTCTAGTTTTGGGCATCCCATGGGAAATTTGATAGAGTTAAAAACTTGTTCTCCAGTGTCTTGTCTGTAGAGATCTTTCTTGCTCCCATCAAATTAAGAGGGATCCCTCACTTAACTTCAGGCAGAGTGTGTCTAGCTGTTTGCAGCCAAAAAAGAAGCAAAAATATGAAGTTTGTGTTTTCAGTTTCTTCTTCATCCTGTGAAATGAGAGCCTCATAGTCACTAAAAGGAAAACAAGCCAGTGTGCAAAGAAAAGTGGCCATCCCTTCCTAAGGTTCACATGCCAGAGGGTCCTGAGAGTTCTCAGTTTCTCAGAGCTGTATGAGGCTTGGCAGCTTTTAGTCTCATACAGTGGAACTTATTGTGATAAGAAGTCATCCAAAGAGGCAGCATGTTTGCACTTCAAGAGATTTTATAATCTGTAAAATATGAAGAAAATATTTAGCAATTCCAGGGAATGAAAGAGCCGGAAATGAGTTGCTGTGTAAGCTGACCACGAGGATAGTCTCTGGAGAGAATTCCCACTGCTCTCTCTGCACCTGCATTGCAGTAGTACCTATATATACAGTTTTTAATTGCTTCCCTCTAAAAATCCCCTTTGGTTCCTCCTGGAAGCAAGATTGCAGGTGGTACAGGCAATTGATATAATTTGGTATAAGAGGTGTTTTACTATTACGTAAATATAAATAGTGAAAAAAATGTAACAACAGGAGTGATACAGATAACCAACTAAATTTTTTTCCAAAAACCACACTAATTTAGCATGGCATGTGACCAGTCAAATCTAGACAAGAAAGAGTGCAGCTGTACAAAACAGAAGTGTCCCTTGTGATGAGAGATGAGCAATGCGTATCGGGTGTGCTACTGATTTTGAGAACAATCATTCTATTTTTGGATTGTTGTGGCCAACTGTGACACAATATCTCATAGGGAGGGCTATTACAGAACTACCCATTATTTCAGCTATACTTAAAATTCTACCAGCATTTGCATGATAAATGTATTTTTAAAGGCTACAGCGAGGCGGTAAATGTTCATTCAGCAACAATGACAGCTGCGATTAGCCATTTCCAAAATATAGAAATAGAAGCAGAAGTTAACAAAAACAAGATTCTGGCATTTGTTTACAGGAATTCGGAAGGTGGACAAGCACTGCAGGGATGGGGCATGTCACTGGAGTCAGATTGTACAGAACACAGAGCAACAACTCTGTCTACTCTGTTTTTCAAGAAAGCTATTGTGTTGTCTTTAGACCCCAAACCTTTGATTATTCAATTTCTCTGAGCCATTAGAAGTCCCAGAAGAAATGCCATGAGTAATAATTGTGGACCAAGTCAAGGTTTGAATGACTAAAAAGGCCAAGAAGAGCCTGATTTCTGTGAGGCTGGAAGACAAATGCCATAACCTTTCCCCCTGTGTCTCTACTCTCTTGTTGATTGTTTTCAAGACTTTGCTTGGCACAGATGACCCAGTATCAACTGGTCTCAGAGGATATTTGTGTCTATTTTTCCCAAGGGTGGAGTGCAGTTGTCACCACAGCTTTGCCAAAGCCTCACTTGTGTAATGAACTCATTACCTGGGAATGTTCCAGCAAATGGGTCACCAGTGTACATGAGGGCAGAAAAACTGGAGGAGTTTACATGGTTGAGTACAGCTGCCCTTGCTTATGGGTGATACCTGCTTCTACATATATAAGGTTTTATGCAACTGGCTGGTTTTGCCATCCAGTTCGTGTTCTTAGTCTGTGGGATGGAGAAGGACAGTTCTCATCTGGAGAGGACTGAGTATGTTCAGGTTTCACCTTTGGTGGAAATGTCCATGTAGGTTCAGGCTTCATCATTGTTAGGCTTTCAGTGTGATAGTCAAGATTGTGCCACCAGTTTGAGAGACCAGCTCCTTTCCAGAAACATTGTCCTTTCTTTCTTGGCATGGTCCTCATAATGTAACAGGCACCACTTATGGCCAAAACACTCTAGTCTGGAGTCCTTGCATTGGGACTCCCATTCCTCCTTTTGCCAGCAGATGTGGAGGAGGGCTTGTTCTAGGCATCCAGCCCAGATCATGCAGGAGAAAGTTTTTCCTCACTCCTGCTGGACGGACAGACCTGCTAATCCTGGCAGGATTATGGCATTGGTGGGTCTGGGTTTTGGTCTTATGTTTGAGAGAGGGAGGATAGGCTGAGGCACCTTTAGGTAATTCCAAAGGGGGTGGCTCTGGGGCTGTGGTCACATGAAGGAGAAGACAAGCAGGCCTCTGATAAATTAGTCTTTCACATGAACTGGGCTTAGCACCTTATGGGTTTTTTGGTTCAGAGGAAGAGCAGGTTGTTCAGACTGCCCAGAAAGAAATGTACCTGCCCAGCTACTGCCTGTGCAAGTCTGACCCACCTCTGGTCAGGATGGTCAGCTAGGAGTGCCAGCCTTGTCCCTTGCTTTCTTCACAGAGTCATCAGGCAGAGTGTCTCGGTGTGATGGGTTTTCCTGTGCCCCGCTACCTCTTCAGCAGCAGTCCAGGCACACCAGCCATGTGACATCCCAGATCTTCTGGCTCCAGTAGACCTGTACGATGCCACCAGGCCATAACAAAGCTTACCAAGAGTGTAGATGAGCAAAACCAGCTGCAACAGGATCATGTAGGGTGGAGGTCTGGTGCAGCTGTGAGCCCATAAGGTGGAAGAACTCAGTGGGGCATGAGGAGTTCCTGGCACTTCTCACATCAGATATGAGAGTTTGACTGCCAATTTCCTGGAAAATTCCATAATCACCTGTCAAGTGGAGACACCCAAGCATCCTACTCCACTTCCAAGCAGAGAAAGTGTTTACCACGACTGGTCTGCTGGCTCACTTCTGAATCCCTGCATTCTCAAGTCTAGGAATTTCACTCACATAGCTGGGTCGATGGGTGATGCAGCTTTGGAGGGCACACCTGCAAACTCATCAATGCCAGTAATGTAATGTCCATAGCCTTTGATGGGACTTGTGCTCACAGTATTCTTTGTTTTTTGTTGTTATTGTTGGCTTTGACTTTGACATTTGGAGATGCCCTGTCACAGACTACTAACTCTAATTAAAATTGGATAAATTGATCTAATGAGGAAGTGGACGGACTGGGGCATAATAATAGGGCAAAAAATACTAGAAATCCTAATATTTTTAGTACATTTTAACAGATGTATGCTGGTACTGTAGATACTTTTTTATCAGGTTGCCCTTAAGAATATTTTAGTTCTATTTTTCTCTGCCATCTCATTCAGAGGGATAAAGCCCTGAGAGTACTCCTTGGTGCATGTAATTTTTCTGAACTTCAGGCCTCACTCACTAAGGATGACCAGTTTCTCAGTCTTGTGTGGCAAGACTGTGCCTGATCTCATCTGGTTTTAGTAAACAAGGGTGGCCTGTATGAAAATATGTATGGGACAGTTCAACTGCTGGCTCTGTGTGTGCTGGCTGCAACAAGAACAGCTGCCTCATTTTGAAATGTCTTCTCTATTTGCTTACTGGTGTCCCATTGTGGTAGGTAATCCACGGAGTTAAATGTTAGTTGGCTTTCAGGTCTGCTCCTTGCCAGTGGCTCTTCTATATAAGGTTGATACAGTTGCCTTGCACTTGTCAAACCGGAAAACAAATGTGTTAACAATTAAAGCTGCTTTTGCACTGTACACTGTGTGACTGTTCTCTGTACTCGGTGTCCTTTGGGAAGATTCTGAGCTTTATCACTGCCTCAGCCTCATGTGGAGTTTAATTGCTACTTGTCTCAGGGTTGGGGGGCAGTTTTGGGATGAGCTCTTAGTTTCTTACAGAGGGAAATGAGGAGTTTGACATGGTCTGGGGGGACCAGATCCTGCAGCAAAACTGCTGTACTGAGGAAAGAATGAATGTTGGCAAGTACATGACTAGTATTTTCTGGGCAAACCTGTGGATTTGGCAGGCACGTGGGACATTTGCTGCTCTTTCTTATGTTGATTGCTGAGTAACCCTGTATTTTTTCATGACCCTTGTGATAGATCAAGCTTCCCTAAATTGTGTCTACAGAGCTCAAACAAGATTTTTCCTACATTAAAAATGTGTTTTCAGTGAGCTCAGGGAAGTTTGTCTAACTCTTAGCAAAGCTCCTGTCCATTTTCATGGCAGAGGAAGAAGGATCTGTTGTCTCCAAGCCTTCTCCAGTCAGTGAAGCTCTGTGTCTGTTGTATCAGAAAGAAAAATGTGGAAAAAAAAAAAAAACCCAAACAGGGGAAGAACTTTTTAAGAGATCAGAACAGGAATTTGAAAAGATTTGAAAAACAGGTGAGCCTGAAGCTGCAAAATCAAGCTGATGCAACGTGCTGGCATAGGAGGGATATTGGCAGTGCACAGGAGTCTTTGCTTATCACCCTTGCTTGCAGCTGCTGTGTTACTGTGGCTGTATTCAGGGCTATTGCTGGGCAAGGGCTGCAGTATCATCCTCAGACAGCCCCAGCAGGATTTTTAAGAGATCCCCATTGTCTTTGCACATATTTGGATCAGTACCATCTCACTGGCAATGCCACACAGCCAAAGCCAGGGACTGTGTGAAACTCCTGAGCACTGTGGTCATTGGAAGGGATCAAGCATGCTGCTTATGGCACTATAGAATGGATGGATAGCTTTGCCAGTGGGAGTTTCTGTTCTTTGGCAGGAGTGAGATAGTACTTCCATCTCCCAAGAAGTACATGCTGGAGCTCTGACTGTTTGTGAGGGGTACCTGGTTTTACCTATGGACTTTGTACATCACCATGGAGATTTCTGAAGCCTTAAAATGTGGTGGGTTTATATTCCTTGTCATCATAATGATCGTGTATTTCTTCCTGTGGCGTTGAAGGGGAAAATATATCGCATTTGAGCCCTACATCTCTTGGCTTTGCACATCTTCAGTGGAGAATTACAATCAGTGCAGCAATGTCCTTGCCAGCCTGACAGATCTGCTGACAGTGTAAGAGTTAAGAAGCCCTTAAAAAAACCCCAGTCCCTGCTACTGCAGCGCTGATGATTGCACTTTTCCATTTGCCTGGCCCTCCATGGAGCCTTTACCTCCCTCCTGCTTTTACTGAACCTTGCAAGTGCTCGCCTGTCATAGCAGGGCTGTGCAGCAAGATCATTGCGGAGGCAGGAGGCCGCTGACAAACTGAGCCCTTCTGGGTGGATAATTGATTACCTGTGAACAGGCAGAAGCTGAGAGAGCTGGGAGGAGCATGCTGGAGTATCTGGAGATCTGGAAGGTTTCTCCTCTTTGATGGAGTACTGAGGCACCAAACACAAGGTCAGTAATTTGGATGTTGGCAGGCAGTGGTGACTCACAGCTCTCCCCTGAGGTCCTCGGGAGGTTGAACCTACCAGTGTAGTGCAGTGTAGCCCCACGTTTCTCCTCACAGAGAAAAGCAAGGCACAGTTCTTCCCAAGAATATTTCTGGGTTTCACATTCTCTGAACTTCAGAGAAAGGAAAAACAATTCTTATCATTTGCTGTGCCTGTGTTGTGCAAAAGTGGAATGCACTATGGAGATTGTTTACCCAAAGTGTCGGGTGACAGTCCCGAGATTCTGTGCAGTTGTGTGCAGGGTCGAGTGCTTGGCAGATTCAGTTTAGATGTAATGTAATATAGTATAATAAAGTAATTAATTAGCCTTCTGATATCAATAGAGTCCTCCTCATCATTCCTCCTTAGTTGGGGCCTTCTCAGCACAGTGAGAGTGTAGGTCTAGGCAGTTCACTCCTGGTGCTTTATTGGACTCTTCAATACTTCAGGTTTAGTGAGGGTGGTAAAAATTTTAGAGAATTAGGTAGGTAGTAAGTTTTGTTACTTTTTCTCTGTTAGATATCTTAAGGTAAAGTGAGAGTTTACAGTCACAAGGCTTTGGGTTTTGAGAATAAAAGGTACATAGGGGCCTAAAGGGAGCCTGAGAGCTTCATCCGTGATGGAGAGAGGTGTCAACTTAATGTTCTCAAGGTGTTCAATTAGACCCAGTTCTTCCACTTTCTGGTTGAATGGCTTAAACATTACTTTATGTTAAATATTTAATACTTGCTTATAAGTTAAAGATGGGTAATGGCCAAGTATTTTCTTCCTTTGAAAGAACATGTCTCTCTCTTTTCAACTGGACTGAAGACGGTGGTTTTGTGGCATAGTAGGTGATGTTAGAGCAACCTAACAAATTAGACACCTATGGGGGTGCCAGCAGTTATTGCAGAGTACATATTAGCACAGAAACTTGTTGATGCTTTTTTGGTTTCCCTGTAGTAAGGTGCCTGTGAGATGTCAGGAAGCTGTGCAGTCAGATTGGATTTCCATGGCTTGTTCATATGGGTTTATTAAACTGCCTGTTTGTAGTGAGTGGGTAGTAGGACATCTGTACTTGACAAAGGGAGTTTGAGGACAGACTGTTAATAACTGTTGAATGTGTATACAGAGTCTTCCTTATGAATGTTTTCTTAAATGTAAGTGTGTCCAAATACTTGGGATTTATCAATTATTATTAACATGTACTTACAGAAAACATTGGTAATGGGGCACCTCTAACATCTTTCAATGTGGCTGTAGTATTACATCAATAGGTTTTTTTAGAAGAAAAGGGAAAAAATCTGGCCAAATTTGTACAAGATAATTACCATGAGAACAGAATAAAAAATCTTGGGCCTAAATACCTTGGGGATAGCAAGGTTTTATAGTGCTAATGACTGTTCTTTATGGCTAATTTTTTTAATGAAAAATCTAGACCCAGTCCTGGGCACTGGCACATGCAAACCAAAAACTAACTTCTAGATTAAAATTCTTACAATCCCATTGTGCTAAGTAATACAGTAGTGGGGATTTACTGTATTTCTCTTGTAAGTGCCCTTTCAAAAGTACCTAAATAAAGTTCACGTAATTTCCTACAATAGTTCAGATAATTTGCTGGGTCAATGTTCTGTATCTGGAAATTTCCATACAAGGTAGTTTAGATGCAACCATGTGGAATTAGGTAATAAGAAGTTCATATGTGTAGTTTGTAGAAGTTTGTGAACTGTAATAGCATCATAATCAGAATCTATAAATAAGAACCCTACAAAGTGAGAAATTTTTCCCTTTTTTAAGATGTCCCAACTAAACCTACCCAAGGCAGCCTCACGGCACAGCATGAAATAGGATCTGCCTCAGGTATTGAGTTACATTTGCTTTTAAAACCCATCCATAAAGAGCACTGTAGAAGATTGTGCTAAAAAGGAAAAGCTGTTCAAAGTTAAGGCTCTGTGGGAGATCCTTCCTAGGGCGCCCTCAGACACAAAACTTCATCTTGCTGCTCAGTGACCCTGGTGCTGTCAGGTGCTGAGTGCCTTCAGGTTCCTTTGCTGTCAGTGGCAAAAAACATACACACCTCAAGATCAGGCCCTTGGCCCTCAGTATCTGCACACTCATGCTGGCACTGTGTGCAATGGGATGGATGCTGGCACCAAAGACTGATGCTGCAGCTGTCCTGGAAACACTCGTGATAGAAGCTGAAGGAGCATTTGCTTTGCTTACAGGGTAAGAAGAACTTTAAAACTTCTCTGGTATTTCTTTTCAGATTTCATGCTAATATTTATGCCTTTCTGCTTCTTTCTGTACTTAAATTTTCTACCTTGCAGCTGAGTTGATAGTTACAGCTAGTTCTCTCTTGGAGACTGAACACCTCCCCCCATCTCTTCTCTCAGAAAGATTTCACAGCCTCCAGTACCCCCAGTGCTGTGACCCCCAGGCTCTCCTCAGTGCCCAGAGCCCCCAGCTCTCCTGCTGACTGCCCCGACCATGCTCTGCTGGGCTCTCCCTCCATGGGCACAGCCTGCCCAGGGTACCAGTGCCCAAAACCAGGGCTAGAGGTGTTACCACTGTGTGCAATGTTCTCTGCACTGATGTGCTGGAGATTTCTCTGCTAATGTATTTTCTTTTTCTGGATGATCAGTAAGTGTGGCAATTCCTATTACTAATTCAGTGACTTTAAACAAATCCTGGGAAACAACTGAGGCTTTTCTCAAGGGAGAGTATACTGAAAAAGATAAATGGCATAGTTCTTTTCTCCTTTGGTATTTTCTTTGTCAAGTATACCTGTGCATTTACATAATCATAGAGCCAGCACTACATGTGTTTTTGTTAAATTTTGAGTTGCTCTTTTTTTTAACCCCATCCCAAATTGTGTTACTGGAAATAAGATGTACATCTGGACTGTAACTAACACAATTGTAGTTTTATTGGCTAAGTGTGGACCTCTGTATGAAATGTTTTCATGGGTCTTGAACTCAAACAAGAATGTTACTTGCATTGACGCATGCATTTCATGGTCTTTTAGAATTAAATGGAAGAGACAACCTTTCAGCAACCCTTAATGACTTTCCATATGGAGGCAGTGCCTTGCTGTGCATGTGGTCTTTGATTTCTTTTCACTTCTGAAATTTCTTACCTTATGGTCTATGTTCCTATATTATTTTTATTTTTTTTTATAAATAAGTGAAGTTTAGCTTTATGGAGCTTGATGTATTTATAATCCTGGAACTTTTCTTGTTTAGTGTGAGAAGTTGAAAATATAATTATTCTACAACAGGACAACAGGTTGCTATATGAAATTGGAAAGATTTGTTGTAAGGCCTGTTTCTGTCCATAGAATAATAATACAGAATTATAGATTTGTATAGTGTAAGAAATACAGAACATAATATTATCAGAAGTACTTTTTTTGTGTGCTGGGTGTGATAGCTTTTCTGGTCTTGAAATTAAATTAGAATGAATAAACTTAAATGGAGTTTTCTGAACTGTAGGGCTAAATTGAAAAACTCATCTCAGGTTTACTGAATGTTAATTTGACTGAGGTTACCTTTCCTTTCTGTCAGGGAATTTGTTTTCCCCAACCTTAAAGAGCTGTCTGGTATTCAGATGTTAGGATCCAAAGTAAAATCCAGTGCACTAAAATCCTTGGAGGGTGAAAACCCACCAACCCAGACAGCAATCCAGCAAATTTACTTTCCAGGTCTGCATAACCCGGTAAACATGTCCTTTCCTTACCTGAAAGCTTCCAGGACTCCTGTTATGAGGAGATAAGCACTTACCTCCTGCCTAGACTGTATTTGCAATTGGATTTAAGGAGGGAATAATTTATACCTCAGCTGGGTCTCTTGAGAAGCCCCAGAAAGTCCAGAATTTAAATTAGTGTTTCAGGCTGAATTCCTGTCCATCTTTCCATGCTCTCTGAACAGCACCCACAGTGCTCAGCTCCTGTGAAGTGTAAGGGTGAGGACTATATGAAGGCTGATGCCATGATAAATTAGCATTTCTTTTAGTACATCCCTAAAAATAGCTCGTGATGGAATGATATCAGCCATGAAGGGAATCCCTCCCTCTCCAGGCTGCTGTTCAGGGAGGAGCTTTCACCAGATGTGAAATGAGGACAGACAGTTTTGTCAGAGTCTGGATGAACATTTCAGATGTGAGTGCTGATCCTTTGGGTTTAAATTGTCCTGTTGGGAGAGGAGGCAATGTGGAACAGGGATGTTTTTGTCTTTTTCCTGTTTTTCAGCAGTATCCCTTAGAACCTCTGAAAAACCTGTGTGAACAGCTAGTGGAGTCAAATTCTGTATTCCCTGTATCTCCCAACCAACGTACCGCACCATTTGCACATAGGGGTGATCATGTGATAAAGCTTCAATAAGAGTGCTATGCCAAGCTTCTTAGCCATTTTCTTGTTGCTGGTATTGTCATTGATTAATCCCTGTGTACAAAATACCACAATCCACTCATAACTCATCTGAATTTTGTATTTTCCTAGTATTTCATCTCCTCTGTGAGTGTTCAATTGTTGGCCTTACTGTGGGCATTGAACCAGTTCCTGAAGTGATGGAAATAGTCTGCAGTGCCTCTGCAAGTTGAGACCAGGAGTTCTGCTTCATCTGTAGTGCCCATATTAATTTGAGATAATCTATCTATAAATTGACAGCATAAAGCCTTTTAATTTGTATTTAACATAAACAGTGTTGTCAGATACACCTCTCCTACAAAAGATAGAGAAGAAGAGGTTTTTTCATCAGTATACTTCCAAATATTCTTAACAAAACTGAGTAATTCAGCTTTAAGTCTGGTGAAACATGTATGTAATGTTAACAAGACCAGCTGGGAACAAGACTCTTATTGTTACTTTAATAGAAAATTAGAAAGGTTGGATCCAGCTGAGCAATGTTCTCAAAGTGATGAGTACCCTTATCTTCCAGGAACTTTAATGAAGTTGAAAGCACTGAATTAACTAGATTGACCTGGCATGAATTAATCAAGATATCCCATCAGCCATTTAGCAGAGTAAAGCTGAGCAATGTTTGAGTGGTCAGATCTCATTGTATAAGATAGTGCTCCAATTCTCAACAGGAAAGTTATGTATCTGGGGTAGTACATGATGATTTTGTGCTTGATGGATGAGTAACCTGCAGGATGATAAAATAACTGGTGAAAAAGGCTTTAATTCACCTTGCTTTTAGAAAACTTGAGGGTTTTTTTTTTTTTATGAGCAACATGCATTATTTAGATAATTTCTACTTTAGTCCTTTTTCTGGACACTAATTATGGTAGTTTCAAAAGTGCATTGGAAAGAAATATATATCCTGTTTATCAGTGCTATGTGCATTCTAGCATAAGAAAATGGAGAAAAATGCACCATTTTAGGTCATACACCATTAGAAACTACTCCGGGAATCCTGCAGCTGCTGAAGTTCTGAGAAAATGATGATCTGTACTCCCCGAGTCAATGAGAGCTGACTCATGCTTATGTAGCAAATAGCTGCTGCACTTAAAGGGTACTATCAGCCCGATAGTATAAATGTGAATTGCATATACCCACACCCTGAGTCACATCAGTAAAAATCTGCCATTGTACCTCAAATACATTTTTATCAACGTTCTGCAGGTACTTGGAAAGAAACTGTGTTATAGTGGGGTTGAATCCAGGTGATATAGGAGGAGAGCTAGGACATCTTCTGCAGTAGATCTTGGGCCTTGGAACTCCATCCCAGAAGAGGTCCCAAAGCCCATATGAACTTAGGAACAGGATGCATATTTTTAATACAATTATATTACTGTATATGTTTTACAGTACATATGCATCCTAATGTACAGAGCAGAGGAATAGGAATTTTTTTTTTCCCTGGTGGAAGGCATATTGCTTTATAATTTTCTCATTTGTGTACCTGCTTCATCACTGAAAATAAAGATTAGTGTTTGGATGGCACAAGATTTTCAGTTAGATATAAACACAGGCATATGCAAAAGCCTGTGCAGACCCTGTGTCAGAGTGTCTCAATTCACACCGGCTCCCTCCATATTCCTGCAGCTCTTGTGTTGCTTGGTTTAGGCAGCAGCTCCTGAAGCATTATTTGTGTCTCTTTGTCTAGCCAAGACCTCCCTCCAGCTGACCAACCTTCCAGGTGCATACAGAGCACGTGGCCACATGTGCTTGGAACATAAAAATTGCTAATGGTCCCAAGACATCCATGAGTTAACAGACAGGAGCTGCTCTTTGTGACTGCTTCTTTGCAGCTGTGCAGAGGCACAGCCTGGGACTTAGAGAGGAAATGCTTGGGGTTTGGATTTGTTGCCTGACTTTTCCATCAGTTCCTAAGGAGGTAGAACTGTACCTACCAAACGTAAAGCTATTTGTCTCTTCAGAATATTTGCTGAACCACATAACAGAGTAATCTCTGACATATTTCTGTTGAATCATGGTTTTTATGGGCAAAGACATTATAAATTCTTATTAAAAGAAGAATCATGTAAAAATGGAGATTACATTGGAGATAGTATGTCCCAAATTTTGCATGCTTGACAGTGATAAATTAGGCCATTTAGCATATCATAAGTTCAGTGAAGCAATATTTCAAGAGAATCCCTACAACCAGTAAGTTCTATAAATTAATGATGGCACATAGAAACTGGAGCGCAGAACTCAATAAAAAAAGAAAGCATTTTTAAAGAAAAGCAAGAGGATATAGCATGGTTTAGTCCATTTAGTCCATGTATTCTCCCATGAGTAAAGTGTATTCCTGAGTGAGCAGGAAAATTTTCAGGTTATGGTCACTTCCATAATTTGTTTGAATTTATTAATCATAAAATGTGTCATGAGAAGATGCATGGCACCTCTTACTTCTAGTGTTGGCAAGACTAGAAAGGAGTCTTCATGTTATATACTGAGGAATGCCACTTCTGAGACTAATATTGAGTCTAATGCCTTTTTACACACTGGAAAAGATAGCAGAAACTACTCTGCTCATGTGAGGTACTGTTTCCTCACATGCTTCCTGGTTTTGTTGTTAGAAAGCCCCTGGCAGAAGTCATGCTAGCTATAAAAAATTGGTGACAGGGACTTAGGTCTTTGCATTACAAGCAGCAGAAGTTCTTGACATTTCTTGTCATCTGCACCAGACATGCCTTCACCAGGTATTAAAAATTAACCTAATCCTGCAGCTGAGTCTTCTGGGAGTTTGTATGCCTTTGGGAGTTTTGTAGTGGCAGAGGAAAAGGAAAAAAAGTCATGGAAAAACAAGAATAAAAAAGCAATCAGCCTTGACTCAGAAATAAGTTTCCTTTCCTCTAAGACTATTGGAAACTTCTCAGTTTGCTTTATAGAATCATAGATTTATTTAGGTTGGAAAGGACCTTTGAATCCAGCCGTTAAGTGCACTCCGAAGTCCACCTCTAAAACATGTCCCTTAGTGCCACATCTACGTGACTTTTAAATACCAGGATTTGGAAGCAAAGTCTGCAATAGCAGTTCACAATTCAAGCTGTTGCTCTGGATACTGTGCTTTAGCATCATCAAAGTTTACTCAGGGAACAAGAAATTTCTGAGTTCTGCAGCGCCCTCAATATTCAGTCTGTCATGGCTCCTTACTTTTTATATCTTTCCCCAGAGCTCTTTGGACTGGCAGGGACTCTTTTCTATTGTCTGGTGTGTATGATGATCATGACTCTGGGTTGTGGAACTCTGTCTACAAGATAGCATTTTGCCATAAGCATTATGCAATTGTCAGTTCACAATGTCCTTTATAATACAAGCCTGTTATTATAAGCCCACTTAGTACAAAAATTCCAGAAATAGTTTAATGGCATTTTTTCTGACCAGGGATTCTGTCACCCACTGTCGCCAGAGCAGTGTCTGCAGTAGTCACAGTGTCACTGCAGCAGCAGTGCTGAACAAAGGTACCACACAGACACAAAGATGCAATGGATCTTCCCAGTGCAGTCATCTGTCACTGATGGCTTATCTCCAAAGCAGCACGTGTGCTGCCTGAACAGCATCTTATGCCATTCCCACCATCATCTGCAGAACTCAGCTGTGGTGTTACGTGTCCTGCCTCAGCTCTGATTCTTTATTCATCAGCCCTTCTTCCTAGGCTCAACAGAGGGACACAGAGATAGCAGAAAATAGTACCAAAAAAGACAGGGTTTAGATGCATTTTTCTTTCCTCTTGGGAAATTTGTCTGGAAGATTCAAGAGGAGGCAGCAGGACCCACAGTGAACACACGTACACAAAGTATCCTCACTATTCTTACAAACTTTAGCTGTTGCTAGTAAACATCTACCCTGCTTGTCAGATCTGAAAACATATCACAGATGTGAGAGACATTAAGATAGATGAGCTAAAACTCCTTACTAATTAGTAGATACAAATAAAGGAAGCTGTCTCAGAACTCTGCTCTTTTCCCCATTTTCACCTTTTTTTTAAGGCATAGTACATACCCAAGGGCATAATGGGTGAGGACAATCAGCATGGATTGGGATAAGAAGGCCCATAGAATTAAATTCTCCTTTGATCGTGGACCTCAGTAGAGCCTTTCTGGAAATGCTAGAAGAAACTGAAGACATAAAGAAAATAGTTAAAATAAAAAATATGGTCAAATTACTTAAGAAAATGAGATTAGAAGAGTTTTACAGTGAAAATGATAGCAAAAAGAAAGGAGTTAAGTTTTTCTCTTTTTTCCTACATTTAGAAATCATTAAGCTCTGACAAAAGCCCTCCAAATATCAGGGCACTCTCCTTCACACATAGCCTGCAGGAATTGTTCCCTGTGTTGTACCATGAAACAGTTCAACAGTAACAGCACTTGAGTTACTTTGCCAGGGCCTACAGAGCTCCTCCTGCTTTGGGATTAGGAACTGATGGTCTAGAATTGGCTTTACATCCTTCACACATCAGGTTCTGTGATGGCTTGTCTTTTGAGTTTTATTTCTTAAGGCTGAGAAGCTCTTAGGATTTTTAGCATTTTTTCTAAAATTTTCAGAATTGCTACTAGCAATATCTAATCTAATGTTTCAGCCTTGAGTTTTTATATGAATTATGCATAGGCAGGTATTAATTGTCACAAATCCTTATGGAAGTTTTCTTCTTCTATGTGAATAAAACACATCAATTTTATATGATTAGTCTAAAAACCATTAATTTTAAGTTGAGTATTATTTTCATGTAAGTTTTTATGTATATTTCTGTCTTCCTTTCGTGGTTTAACCACTGTTAGCAATCAAGTCCCACTCAGCTGCTCGCTCACTCCCCTACCAGTGGGACTGGGGAGAGTGTTGGAAGGATAAAAGTTGGAAAACTCCTGGGTTGTAATAAAGACACTTTAATAGAAAAAGCAAAAGCTGTGCAGACAAGCAAAGCAAAGCAAGGAGTTAATTCACTGCTTCCCATGGGCAGGCATGAGTTCAGCCGTCTCCAGGAGAGCAGGGCCCCAACGCATGTGATGGTGACTTGGAGGACAAACACCATCACTCTAAATATCCCCCTTCCTCCTCCTTCCCCAGTTTATATACTGGGCATGGTATCGCATGGTCTGGAATATCCCTTTGGTCACTTGGGGTCACCTGTCCCAGCTGTGTCCCTTCCCAGCCTCCTCACCAGTGTGGCAGTACAAAAAGCAGAAAGGCCTTGGCTCTGTGTGAGCCCTGTCCAGCAATAACAGAAACATCTCTAGATTATCAATCCTGTGTTTAGCATAAATCCAAAATACAGCCCCAAACCAGACACTGTGAAAAAATTAATTGTACCTCAGCCAAAACCAGCACACTTCCCCACCCGTATCATTGTTTCTCTCCTATCTTTATTTTCCTATTAGTTATTGATTGTATCTTATCCACAGTTCATAAGAATGAATGGTTCAGAAGGTGGTCTGTAAGCCAGATCTGGACACCAATTTGTATCTTAAATATCATAATTTTTTCTCTTCTAGCTTGAGGACACTCAAAGATCCAGAGATGTTTGTCCTTCTTGCCTACCTTTATCTAATAGTGAGGGAGGCTGGTGACCAATTGCTCTGTCCCTTAGTTGTGGCCACAGGTCAACATTTAGAGGTTGAACCCACTCAATGCGTGGAGATTTTTCTTTTCTTATTATCATCTTCCTTGTTCTTCTAAATACTCATTTGATAGGACAGTTTAGGTTTATCTGAATGAAGGCAGAAAGCAACACAAGAGCAGTCTTTAAGAGAGTGGGAGACCTCTGTCTAATGTACCATGCAGTTTTCTCAATATTTTCACTATTGTATCTTTAGTAAAGTGGCAGTTTTAATTAAAACTTTTTTTGAGTAGTTTAGGAATTCATAATGGCTATCTCTCAATTTTGGTGGTTATCAGAGAAAGTAGTTGAGCAGCTTTCCAAACTCAGCATTCATTTGCATGATGTTTTCTATTGCAGTTATTTTTTCTATCTCATGTAGTATGTACTTTCAGAACTAGATCTCAAAGAATGTCCCCCTCCTTTAAATAAATTAACTGGTAGACTTAAAGGTATTCAAAAAGGCTTTTTGGACTATGAACATTGACGCTTAAGCTTAATTTCTTTAGTCAGGTGTGTGAGAGTAAAGAGTTCATTCCTGCAGTGCTCAGGAAAATCTACTCTAAATTTGGAAAGCATTCAATTTTTAATGGAAATTTTGAGTAGTATGAAGTTTCTTGGTCATCTTCTTTCCTTGGACAAAAGCATATCAGGAAATGGAAGCTGTTGGAGCCAGTTTTACAATGGATGAGGATGAGCCAGTTCCACGACATCACCCCATCACTTCATGGAATTTGATAACAGTGAAAGACTCAGGTCCATGGAGTTGTGGTTCTCATGCTTTTGAGACTTGGTGGAAAGGAAAGAGAACTTCCATTTACCTTTTTTTTTTTTTGTGAAGAACACCAAACCAGGGAAGAATGGGAAGTTATTACCGCTGCCAGTATGCTGAAAGCCTGTAACCCTGTATGCTCTGCATCTCCCAAATCCAGAGACTTGCACAGCCTTCCCAAAGGAAGGAGTCCTCACAGGTGCATGGGGACTTGAAAGCAGGAGGAAGAGCAGAAGTTTTGTCAGTACCCATTTTAGTTCAATATTGCACACAGGCATCAGCTGATGCCTAACAAATGCAAAAAAAAAAAAAAAAGTTATATTTCTATCATTACTGAAGTCAATTTGGCTGTCATACTATTTTCATCTAGATAAAAGGAAGTGCTCTGAGAATGTCCATCATTATAAGAATGATGATTGCATTACTATAATACATTTCAGCTCACAGCACTTCACAAAGCATGGAGCTTTACAAGCATAGATATAAAAGCCTCTATAGATAGAGAAAAAATAATGGTCATATTAAAGCACAATCAACAGGAGTGGGAAGAATTCACAATTCATAGAAATTTCTTGTAATCAAAAAAAAAATTTAGATAGAAGGGGTGCTTTGTGGTCTTCATGCCATTTAATACCCTGCATTCAATTTGCTACCATGTAAATAAAAAAACTCCACCCAAATTCCAAAAATGCCTCTTCCAAATTTGCCTTCATTTACAACAAAATTTACCACCTCATTGACTTCTTGTTTAATTTAGCTTTAACAGTAGTTTTCTTCAGCAGTCTATGATTAACTATTCTTGTTTTCAACTTACATGAGATTCTCAGTTGCTGAACTGGTAAGGGAGATCTGGTCTTTTGTACTTAAGGTATATAAAATCCTTGTCATAATTATTTTTGACACTTTGATTTCTCAGACTGAAAGGCCCATGAAGTGCAATTCCAGTTTTGACACTTTCCTACTGTAACAGCAAAAAACCACAAGAGTGATCTGAACTTGAGTTTTCCCTGTTTTCAACTTGCTGGTCATGTTTGATGTACCTGAGAAATGAAGTGGTAAACTCTTGCATTGATTTTTAGGGAATAGTACAGAGAAATATAAATTTACTCTTAATTTTTGCTGGGAAAGACTATTTGGAACACTTGGAAATTAGAGCACCTCCTGCTGAGTATAATTGCAAACAGCCATAGGTGACAAGATTATTTTTATTTTTGATGCTGACTTTACATTATTTGCTGTAGCTTGACCTGATGTGTTTTCTTGTCACATACATGATGTGACATACATTTAAAATAATTTTCATTTTGCATCTTGAACAACTGGTAAAAGAAGCATAGCTTGCTTGTGAAAGAAATCGTTTATCATTAAAAAACTTCTAGTTATGCTTGCTTTCATCATTTATTTTATGCAATTCAAGAATTAAAACAATCTGCAGTGCTAGCAATTATTTTTAAAGGTTGTCCCAATAAGTACATTATTTTCTAATTTGATAATAGATATCTTGATTTCTAGTCTAAATGACCTTCGCTGCCTTGAAGGAATTTTTATTGAACACCTTATGAAATTGTTGCCATTATAAATTTTACACATCATTTAAATCTATGTGAAGAAATACAGCATCATTGGAATTTTGCAGTGGAATCTGGCCAACTACATTTTGTCTGTCTCATCTCTCACTCTATGTGTCAACCTTTCCATTTTTGTGACCTCTATTCAAAGTAAAGAATTTTCACACTCTTCTAGACTTAGTATTAAAGTAAGAACAAAAAAGGAAGAAATATTAACAATGATAAACCTGTGTAAATTAAAAGTGTGTCTGTGTTTTGAAAAGCTTATGCATAATATTCAGCCTTAAAGGATAGAAGCTTTATGGAGTAAGCTGTTCAGTTTTTATTTTGGATTTCAATATCTAGCACCTTGCAAGTTTCTCCTAATTACCTTTTCATCATTCATGGGAACTCCAGAAAATCTCCAGGGTTCATGAATTGCAACTGTGAAGTGTTTGCAAAAATAATATACCATATACATGGAAAGAATTAAATGTTCAGATGGCTGAGTTACATCTTTGTAACAGGGTCTGTGTAAAGGGATGCAGAAACTGCCAGAGACCTAGGCCAGTATCCAAAAAGAAGTCAATAAATTCCCAAGAACTGCGTCTTAGTAAGAATAACTCAATGGAAAATAGAACCTTCTGTTTTATGAGCGCATAGTGAAGACATTGTCCTTTTTTATTGAAACTCAAACATCTTTAACTTAAGGTTCTCCCAGTGACTGGGAGAAATTTCAAAATGCTAGAGTTTACAGAAATCCAGTCCAAGACCTGTTAATATTGTCTGGATTCTGAAAGCAGAACATGGACTTCAGCTTTGGTTTGATCCTCCCGAGGAGATTACCACCTGTGTGAGTGAGGAAGATAATGTATAGGCAATAAACTGACCAAAAATAATGATGTATAAAAGATGAATAATTAGTTGAGACAAAGCACCAGAAGGCATACTGCTGAGAATTTAAAACAATAAAATCCTAGTACAATGTAGCTACATTTGTGTGATTAAAGAGCAGTGGTGAGACAAGCAAGATGGAAAATAATGGAAATGGTAATGGAAAAAGGGAAGGGGAGGTTCTCTTCCAGTTGTTCCTAAGAGGCTGGATTGCTTTTGACTCTGCAGATTGGAAAATTATTCAAGATAAAGAAATGTTTGAACACATATCATACACCCCAGCTACTTGTGTAACATTAGGCTTCCGTTTATGTCCAAACTTACACCACTTAAAATACAGGAGTTCTAATTCCAAAACTGCAAAAAAAAATGCACATATAACTGCAGATTTTTTTGTGGAGGGTTTTAGGAAGCCTTAGACAAGAAAACTTATCTTTAAGTCCATGTTTCCATCTTCTTTCTATTTTCTGTGAAGCTGGTGTGGTCTCTAGATATTGTGGGAAAGGAGCATTGAACCACAGAGACACATTTCTCTGAAATGGCAATGTACCTGGAGAATCCTTTAAAGACAGATGGAAATTGTTCCTTCTCCCTTCTAAGCACATTTACATGAGCTGTATATGTTGTAAAATATGTAGATCATTTATGAGCACTCCAATAAATTTCCAGCACCAGATTTGAACTCTTATTCAATGATGGATAATCAGAATAGATAAATACTTACCTCACTGCAATGTAGGACAAAGATAGCCATCATCACCCAGAATGAGGACAAAGAGAAGAGACTTTGCCTTTTTATGTGGCAGCTCAAATTAATAAGAAGCAAAAACTCTTTAAGAGAAAGTTATTTTTTCTAGATTAGGATCAATAAATATAACCAAAAAAGCCAGTTTTCCAGTGATAAATCTCTAAAGCTTAGCATAAAACCTCAAAAAAGGCAATTTATACTGTGGGCATCAGCCATAATTTTCCTTCTTTATGTGCAAATCAGTCTAAGAAGTTTTATACGCAATTCATGTGTGTGAGTAAATTCATTTATTTTCATGGCATGGAATGATATTGTCTAAATAGAAAAGGATGTGAAAGCACAGCTATTCAGTAGGATCATCAGATAGGATTCATTATCTTCAAATGTATTCTGTGTGTGTTGCCGATGGATGATTTAATATAATGCAGCTCCATTGCCAGTACTCTTTATGCCACACAAGCTTTAAAAGGCATTATCTGGCTAAAAGGCAGAGATGGCCTTATTTAGAGCTCTACTTATTATCTGATCTCTGAAAGTGAAGGGAGAAAAAGTTCACAGACTTTAAAGGTTTTTCATGTTAAAGGGAGATATTGAAACCCATTAATTTAAAGCTGAGAAATCTTCCAATGGTCATAGGATGTTGAGAAGATATATAAAGGGACAACTTTGTAATTTAAATTCCTACCTAGTGTTATTATTTTGCCTCAGCATTTTCAGCCTAGTTTGTATAAATTCCTGTCTTCCTTACTTCATAGTGTACTGTGCTCCAGGAATACCAGGAAGTCAAAGATTGCTATCTAGATAAAGGTAATGTTGTATATCCTGAGCAAAACCACTTTCTTAAAGAAAAAGCAGTCCAAAGTAACTGTTCAGTGGATGTTACAGTAATATGAAAGGATCAGAGATTCAGTCTTTATCCATTCCTAGGGCTGCAAAACCAGAAGTCATCCTGCAGACCTTGAGAGCTCAAACCTCCCAGAACACACTGGGCTGTGGTGGAGAGGATCTGAGTGGACATTATGCATTTGATAGACAGGGAATCCTGTTTCTCAAAGTGTTCACAGCTTCTCATCACCCAAGTGATGCACTGATAGTCTTATCTACATTGGACAGAACCCAGCTCCTTCATTTGTTTCAGAAAAAAAAGTAGTCTGATGGTTCAAAGGCAAGAAACTCTGGATTCCAGGTAGGGAAAAGCAGAGTTGCAGGGCAATGCTGTTTACTGAAGCCTAGGAGAGATGCAATTTTTTGGTTTTTTAAGATTCTTGTGGGAGGGAAATTGTCATGTCAGCCATATCTTATAAAACACTTGTCAAGAATACATGAATTTTCATGCTTCCCTAAAATTGTTCCCTAAAATTCCCTGCAAACTTGTCAGATTTTTTTGGTTGTCCTGTATTAAACATCTTGTATGAGTTACATACGTGCTTGGCTATTTCATACATGGTAAGAATGGAGGACTGTTCATTTAAAACGTTCAGATTTTTGTCATGACCTTGTAGTTTTGATGCATTTCATGCAGAATTTGGCTAGAGTGGAGTTTTTTTGGGTTTTTTATTGAAGTTGTTTGCCCACAAAGCAATGTAGTATCCTGTAACAGGTCTATTTTTTGCTCAGTGCCAATTCATTGTATCCAGAAGCTGATGTCTGAGCTGAAAATACAGAAGTCAACATTATTTAAGGCTGTTTTGATCTCCATGACATTGTTGGCTGTAACTTCTTATCCCAGTAGTATTGTCATTGAGGGTACAGGAATGACCTGCTGGAGAATTTCCAAATAGGCTTGTGCTTGTGATTCATTATTCATGAAAGGAGACAATCTATACAAGGTTTTTAGGGTAGTCTAGTATGATGTGCTGCTTTCTTCTTCATCCCTTGTTCTCTTTTCTGCTGATTAGAAACAGAGTCTGAGTTTTCTGGGATAGAAGGACAGCTTGATTAAATCAAAAGGCAAGAGTATGACTTGAAAAAATGAAAGGCCTTGTTTCACAAGGAGAAGTTAGTGATGTGTAGAATGAGTTTAAGTGAGAGAACTTAAATGAAGAGCTGTGTCCTCTGTGTGAAGATTCTTGCTGGTTCCATCTCAGCACCAAGACAAAGTGGTCCTGGAATGGCTTTTCTCATTGCCCTTGGATGAAGGGCAGAGCACTAGAAGGTGATATTTGATTCCCTAGGTGAAAAAAAAAAACAGATGACACTGAATTGTCAAGGACGAAGGGCACTTCTGTTGGGCAAATCTCCCAATAAAATAACTGGATCATTGATGATGATGATGAATATTGTGAAGTGAAAAGCATGATTAGTGGAAAAAATATTAATAAACAAATTATTAAAGGAAAATTAACTACTGAAAGATAAAATGATAAAGTGAAAGAAATGAACTTTCTGCAGTTACTGATGTTATTCTGATGTCTCTGTTTTGTGCTTGAATGTCCCTATAACAGCCATTTTGCAAAGAGCTAAAGAAGGACATTCCTTCTCTCATACTAAGTATCTCTCAGACAAACAAATGTAATAAGTGATGTGAGTCAGCACTTCATTCACTGTCCAAAACTTAAGAATGCGAAAATAAACTTAAGTTTATTTTTGATTAGTCATATACCTCAATTCAGAGTGGCAGATGCATAATTTTAATCTAAATATTTAATGTTTGTGCTCTGTAAGTAGCGACTAGTGATATTGAATGTCAAATATTGAATTATACACATCTCATTTTCTGGAGGGTAGGACATCTGTGACTTTTTGCAAATGCTTTAATTTGTCCCACACAAAGACTGTAGTTCAACAAATTACCTACACGTGTGCATAGTTTAATATGTGGATGCTCATTGATTTTAGCTTAAAATTTTGGTCTTTAAAGCCTTAATTTGTTTAATTGCATTACTGAATTAAAGCAAGAGTTGTTTAAAAAATGTCTTGACCTGAACTCTTTAGGATGCTATAACATTAAATTAAAATGTGTACTTGAATGTACACTTCTTATAGCGTCAGAAATAACCCATAGATTTCTACTTTATTTACTGACAAGCACAGGATAAAAGTCTCTGTACCAGAAGTGGAACACACTGCTTTGCAATGATTCCACTCTGTATCACGCAAGGAGGAAATAAAGTTTTGAGGCATTTTCCTATGGCAAAGTTTTCCATCATCACTAGAACACAGGGCTGTCCCTGAATGCTGAAACATCCAGAATGCTGAAAGAGGGAAGTACAGGCTAAAAAAGAGGAGGAAAGCATTCACAGACTGATGGGGGAGAAAAGATAGTTGTAGAAGTGGGATGTGACATGATTTTACTAGGTTGGGTTCTTTTGTTGTTGTTGTTTTTGTGGTTGGTTTTTTTGTGTGTGTGTGTGTGTTTGTGTTTGTGGGTTTGGTGGTTTTTTTTTTAGGTAAATAGTTCCCTTGACATCGTTTTATCTGTAATTGTAAATAAGCTGTGCATAGGACTGGAGTAACTCTCTAGAGTCAAGTCTATAGCAAGTCAGAGCTTATTTAAGTCAGGGGAGTTACAACAGAGCTTTGACACGTGGAGGTTTAGTTAGTCAGAAATGTGTCCTCTGATGGAAAGCAAAAGAAAACCAGCTTGAAAGGTTCTGCACCCTTTGAGGGTCAGTATAATCCTGTCAGTATTTAAAATGGATTTCACTATTGGTAATGTGACTGAAGTTGGGTCTGCACCAGGTTCCTGGTTCAGTGAACAAAACTTAAGAGTCTGTGTCACTTTGAAGATAAAATAATCTCTCTCAGGACAGGCTGTCAAAAGTCTGATGAAATGAAGTGTTGCAGCTTTGACTGGTTCTTTAGTTGTGCTTTGACTTCAGAGTCCTTTGGGTTATTCTTTATTAATCTAAAGAAATCTCACCTTCTGGCTATTTCACACTGTTTGAATTGCTAAACAAGTCTAGCTCCTTGATTTTTAATTCCAAAGGAGTCCTCTAGATCATATGAATGACCCCAGGCTATTGCTAGTACCTGAAAACAATTCTCTGGATTTAGTTACTAGCACTGTAGTCAATATTACACAGGCTTATTTCAGGAATTTCTTTGGATGCAGAAAAGTCATAGTAGCAGTACTTGACTTCAGAACTCCAACAGCAGTTCTGGATTTCTTCCACAGTTCTGGACTTAATATTCCATTCTCCATGCTCTTGATCCTACACTAGCAACACTAGTTGAAGTTAATTACTGTTCCGAATTAACTACGGTCACTAGTTTTCTTTGATGTTGAAGTCATTGCAGAGTCTCCACCTTCCCACACAGACCCTCTAAAACCCTATGTACAGTTGAAAAATCCTTCTTACAGAGAACAAGGGACCAGGTGACTTTTTTTATTAGTTTCTTACTCTCTGTGTACCACAGAGGCCTTAAGTCACTTGCTATCCCAAAATACCAAACAAATAATAGTATTGGTAATTGCTAATGATTTATGGGGTCTGGAGAATCATTATGGAATTATTAAGAGAGTTTTCAATTTACTTCATATCACTGTGTTGACTGTAAGCTGCCACAGCCAAGTATGAAGACTTAGTCCCCATCCTAATGAATAGTTGGTTGGGCTTTTTCATTTACATTATTTCACTCATGCTTATTGAATGTTGAAGTTACTTAATGGCTTAGAAGGCAATGTATTTTGTCTAGATCTATTCATCCCAGAAGGCAGAGGTTTCGATTTCCTTCTTTTTATGCTACTCAGTGCAGAGTAAAAGCACACTGAGGAAGAATTCAAGAGGCTGACAGTATATATTCCCTTGAGAGTAATTGTTCTTCAGGTTGGAGGCATTTGGCTCAAGTTCCTTTATTTTAAGTTTTTTTTTTCTTTAACATTTAAATTCTACTGAGTAATTGTACTCCAATAATAATTTCTCTGAAAAGAGATGTTATTTCTTCTAACTTTATTAGCAGAGATTCCTGATGTAAAACATTGTAGAGAATGAGAGATTTGCAACACAATAGATTATTCATTAGCTGTTCCTGTAGATAAGTTTGGCACAAAACCGTTTCAATGTACTGATTATATGTTTTGAGTAAAATGAATTTAACATTTTTTGCAAAATTCTAGTTGATCTGAATATTTTTTATTCTATAAAGCATTTCTGTGGAACATATTCTTTAAAGGTAATGTTTGCAAGATGTGGAAAGAACCTTCCATTTCCTCCATCCCTGCTCTGTAGATTTGTTCCCCTAAAGCCACTGTCCCAGCCTTGGATCCCCCAGGTCCTTGACATCACTTTGATGGACTCTCAATCCACTGAGTTGTTCTTTTGATTTCTTAATACTTGCAAATTCTCAGAGCTCAAGCTTTTCCTGCTTCACTAGTACCTGTTGTCCTGCTGGTCCTGATCTCTCAAGTCCTCCTGATGAAGCCTGTTTAGGGCAGCCAGAATGATGGAGAGAAATGGGGCAGAATTTCAGGCTCTTAGAAATCTGGAGCAAATCACTCAAATCAAACTGCAAATGCAAATTTTAGTCACAGTGTAGAGGCAGACCTGACCTGCACATGTAAATCCTTATTTATTATGGATATTTTGGGCCATGCCATCATGGCACACAGTGCTAATCTGGGTCTGATAGTCTGCACTGGGTTCCACAGCCCCACAGCTTTTACTGGTACCAAAGCTGACTGAAAGTTCGTGTATACATCTCTGCAGACAAGGTAAGTAGAATAGATGTATCCTGAGGCTGGCAAGAGTTTTTTGTAAGGATCATCAGAAAATGGTGGGAAAATGCTGTCTAGGGGAAGTTTCTGTTTTCTGTGACAAAGAGTCAATATTTTCACTGAAAAATCTAATGAGAATGAAACCTTGTATTCTGGGAAAAGATCTGCAGGCCAAAAAAAAATTTAATAAACTTTCTGAGTTTTATTCAAACATTAATTTACTTCTCTTGCTTCTATTCCCACTCATTTCTTTCTCCTTTTTCCTCCTGCCAATTGCACCACTTATGACCCTCGCATTCCCTTATCATATTCTTTCAGTTCATTTGTTACCTTCTCTGGCAGCATCAGACACATTTATTCTCATTTTGTTTTTACCTGTTATCTCCTGCCGCAAAATAAACTCCCCTATTTGTGAAAGATTTACACAAGCTCCTAGTTTCTCAGTTGTTTCTGAATCGTCACTTTATGCTTAAGCTCTTCAGACTTACACCTTTGGCAATAAACCCTATTTATTCCTTCATTTATTAGATTCTTACGGTCCCCTGGGTAATCCTGTTCTTTGTCTTTCCTTTGCATTGTAAATTCCTTTTGTATTGGTTCTCCAAGAATTTATAGTGCATCTGTTGCTCTGACTCTGTGCCTGGCTTCCTGTTAATGATATTGAGCCGCTTTATCTAAATCTGTGGCAGTGAACAACTGTATGACCTTCAGACATGCTTTGAAATTGGGGAGTAAACATTCTGGATGATCAACCGTTTTTGCTAGAATCATCAGAAGATTACATTATTTGTTGTATAAGAGAAGAATGTGATTGTGCTGTTGAACCACTGTTTCATGAATCTTGAACATGAATCTTGGTCCGAAAACGTTAATTCCACTTCAATGTCACATTTATGACCATCCCCCTGCTAAATCAAAGGCTGTTGGTATTGTTCTCCAGAGGAAATACTGCTTAAGTAGATTCATTTTTTTCTGAGTATGAAAGGCCACAAATATTTCCAGAATGCTAATGACATTTAGTACTGTTTAGTTGTTGTGTTGCCTCGTACACTGTGCGCTGTTGAACCACTGTTTCATGAATCTTTTTCATGTTTCATGTTACTTTTTGTCTTTCATTCTTGCCTTTTTCTTTCTTCAGAATGTAGAAAATAAAATTTAAAAAATTTAAACCTTGATTATTTGTCTTGTCAGAGGTGAACCAGAGCCTAGATGGAAGAGGACTGTCTCCTGATGGAATAATATTCTGTAACTGATATGTTGGGACTAATTCTTTAAAATTGTGGCTAAAACAAACATGTGACTCCCTTCTAATTTTCTTTTATAGTAACAATGTTTCATGAAGCATAAAGTGTGAGAAGGAAAAAAGAGAAGGAAGATATATCTGGGGCTTGTTTCATTTTTTTAATGGCACTTTGATACCCTAAAGACATAGATTTGAGAGCTCACGTTTCTTTTCCACTATGGAAGATTTACTGGAAGTCTACTACATATTATAATCACATATTTTCATTTACTAATATCAGAATTTTATGCCTTCTGTTGCACACTCCTGATTTTTCAGAAGTTGATAGGAAATGAAAAAAATATTTCACCAGATCTCAGAAATCATTATTATAAGTGTGAAAACAGTATTTTGGGGCAAATTGTCTATTTCCAGAAGTCTGCAGACTATCCTTATATATTTTCATAAAAAATGCCAAATTTTTCATTTGAGCTTTTGAATTTCTCTGTGTTTAAGACCAGAGAAATTGGAGATGACAAGAATAGTATCAACCTTAACCACCTCACTGAGGAGGTTTCAATATTCTGTTGAGTGTTTACATGAAGCTGTGGATGCAGATGAGAGAATGGAGTCCCTGTTTGATGGGTTCAAGCTCTCTTTATGCACAGCTTAATAATCACCACTGTGGTTCTCCAGAGGACAACAATAGGCTTTGATTTTGCATTTGTACATCAGACCTACCACTGGAAACTTATGTCCAAAGAGAGATTTTTTTTTCCTTTACCTTGTTCTTGTTTCGAAGATACAAAAAATAAGTAATGGTTTATAAATCTAATTCTAAACATGCCTATCCACAAAGTCTTCTTTGAATCATTCATCACCGTTGCTTGCTGTGTCTTAGTTGGTATTTCTGGTTTTTGGTGCTGAAAAGAATGGGGGTAATGATGTCCCTTACAAAGGCATGAGGAGTATTAATTGTTTTGTGCCACTCTTGAGCAGCTCTTTCAGCTCTTAATGATTCCTTTGTGAATAGTAAACAGGATTGTTCTCAGTGATTTATTTAACAATGTATGGTTCACTTAATCCAGATGATTTTCTTAACTATAAGAATTTATAAACTGGGAGCCATTTAGTTAAAGTCCTGTCTTCAGCTGAGTCAGATGGAGTTCTCTAAACAGTGTAGATATCAGGATCTAATTGATTCCCTTGCACGCCAGGTGCAAAGCTAATTTCTGTCTGTACATAATATATGGAAAATAACTGCAGCAAGACTGTAGTGGCATGAGTACAACTCTGCTGGGTAATGGAAAGGTGTTGGTTAATGAGAAAGTATCTGAAAAACACTTAGATGGCTCAAGGAGGGCAGCAGGGTACAGGTGAGGACATCCTCTCCTTTGACATCTAGTGGAGACACACCCAGCGTCAGTAAAGATTTGTATTCATTTTGGTGCATGCAGCATGCCATGTGACAGTGCTCTTTTGACTCACAAGCAGCTGTAATGAAAATACACAGCAGTTTTAATTGCTCAACACTGCAAGTGATAATTTAAATATTGAGGTCTGCTGTATGAGTTTTTAAGGCTGCACTTCTCTCAGAGTGCTCTGGGTTTCAGCTGTGTGCAGTGTAGTATGCTAACTCTCTCTCAAGGAAAAATAGATTATTGGACTTTGATACTTTTAAATAGGCAACTCTCCAATAACTGTAATTGTAATGTTTATTTATGTAAAACCACAACCTTGATTTGAGGTTTTAATCATTTTAATTGAAGGTTTTATTTCAACCTAAACTTGCAAATAAGAGTATTGTCAGAAAGTACAGTAATTTCTTTGACATCACTGCTACAACTGAGTTTGCCATTTATCATGTGGGAAAAAAACTGCTATTGATGGAGTTTTTCTTGTCTATGTTGTTTTTAAACCCAAGGAAGTTGTAGTTTGCCAGTGTAAGGTGTTCTCCGTGAGTGTGCTGAGTGGCAACGTGAGCACCTTCTGTGTCTGCAAGGGCCAACTGTCTAGTTAAGTGATGCTACTTAGAGAGTGACTACAGCTTCCACTAACACTGTGTTCATTTGGTGAGAGACTGGGAGTTTGTAGTGCCTTTTCACAGCCTCAACTTAGCCTGAGTTTCTGTCAGTTTCCACGTAGGCTACTTCTTCCCTGTTAGTCATTTCAGTTGTGCTATTTGTGAAAATAAGTCAACAGCCTCCTCTAGGAATGTGGCCCTCACGCCTTTCTCATTTCAGGCTGGTGGCCTGATAGTCCTGGGTGGCCACGCTGCTTTTCTGCTTCTGCACAGCACATCTTTCATTGGTTTGAGTGAACATGCACCAATCCATCTGATATGTTCTTTTGCATGCTCCTGACTCTCTTGGGTCAGACTTAACTCTCCTGGGTCAGTTTATCTCAGTCCTGATTCTTTGACCCCATCCTGTTGCACAGACTAGTTGCCTGATGACCCTCTTTGGTTATTTTCTATTCCTGCTCCATAGACAACATCATTAGGAGATTTAAAAGAAGATATGTTGTCCAAATGGATTCTTTAAATCTGTGACAAGTCAGGAATTATATTTAAGCTTAGGGTGATAAAAGTTTTAACGCTAATGTGGCCCATTTGATCATGTTGTATGACATTCTCTGCCTCACAAACCAGTTGTATTTTTTACAGCTTCCCCTCTCTTAATCCACATTTAAAAAGTAGACTTTTAAATATTCCTAGTATGATTTGACGTCTCTTTTTACTGCAATGTCCAGTGAGTCTTATTCCCAGTAATAGAAACTGAAGAGAATATTTTAAAATTATTTTTTACATTTAATCCTTCTACACTTCTATGTTTTCTGGAGAGCTGAGGTGAATCTTTTCAGTGTTGCCTGGACATGCTTTCTAAAAAGATGTTTGGCATTATGCACTGAGCTGAAGAAGAATCTCTCCAACTGTTCTATAGCCTACTCTAGCTGTCTTTCTGGTAGATATTGATGATAACAGGAAGTCTTTTAATGTAAACAAATTGAACCCAACTCTAGGGTGCTCAGAATTATTTTGATTTTTCTGCCTTGTTAGCTGTGTATCTGGTAGTGTTTGAAACCCATATTCAAACTAGCTTGCTGTTGTTTGTACCTGTATCTGGTGTCCTCAGATTTGGAGGGGATTTTTTAACAGAAATTCCTACTGCATGTTTCATCAATTCCCAAACCATATAAAGTTTTCTGTTATGCCATATCTGACTTCTTTTTATTTTCATGCTTAGAAGTTTAACACTTATATTTTCCTGTCCTGTAAAAATACTGCTGTCATAAAATCTCATTATATCCTCTGTACTTAGTGACTACAGCATATTGCAAATATATTTGCTATCTGCCTATTTCTTATTTATGAAACATATGCCCAGTGTTTGTCCAATACTCTGGAACACTTCATGGGAGGCAACATATGGCACCTGTTCTTAGTTAAAGAAAATGTTGCTGAATCAGAGACTGATTAAGGATTCCTTTGCCTCACACCCAAAATTCCACTGCCTGGGGGAAGAAAAAAAAAATAAACAGAATAACTTTGACTGAAGGCACTATTCAGTTGACAAATGTCTGCCTAGCTGCTATGTTGTGCTCATTCAAATCCTTCCTCAGAATTTCACTCCATGCTGCTGCACACTCATGGAGCTCAGTAGCAGCCAGCAATCTGCTAGCTGCTGATGAAGCTAATCACAAATTTATCCTGCTGTACTCCTTTCACAAGTATTTGTGGTTTCCATTAATTGTTTCCTCTCATACAGTTAATATGATTGTAAAATCATTGTTTTAAGCTTTTTTGTGAGTCTGTCGTACTTAGTATGTATAGGTGCATACATAATTCAAGTAAATAACTTTTAATAAATTTCCAGCTTGCTGCAAGAGAACTTAATCTATGGAGAGCTGTTGGTTTCATTCACAGGAAATATTTACCTATCCATCCCCTCAGGCTGTGCTGGAGATATACTTTAGATAAGAGAGCAGGCTCTGTGCAAATAAACTTGAGATTATTCTCTGCCTTGAGATGACAAACAGATCATTTTCTGCCTGAAGTATTCCCATGGACTTCGGGAATTGGGACTTTCCCTCTCTCTAGTTTTATTTAGGATCTTCTGTTAGTTTTATGGCCTCATTATCCCTTCTGTCCCAGTCAGAAATAGTCTGACCTTTGACTTTCAGTTAGTAATTTGGAATTATTTTTATAAAATTATGTGTATGATTTTTCTTAAGATTCTTCAAAGGAATGTAAAATATTCTTAATATTGGTGTTTTCACCACTAAATTGGTAGAGAAATGAAGCTTTATTTAGAATGAGGATTTTTTCCATGCAAAAAAAAATTATTTACCAGGTAATTGTCTGTGAGACTAGCATGGTATTATACATGAGGAACTTTGAGCTCAGTGCAAGTTAATGTAAGTAGTCTAAATTCATTGTAACTTGTGTTCCTTTCTCTGCTGGGCTAACCATCACTATTTAGAATGTAAGCAGGAATTTTAGAGGGTCTTTTATTGTTATTGTGCATTCTTTTTGATATTTTGATTTATTTTTTAGCTTGCAATTTCTTTCTTATCTAAATCCTTTCCTAGCAATATTTTCCTTACTACAGGCCTGAATAATCTGCTGTCTCTCTGTTCCAACAATACCCATTGACTCCATCTGAATTTTCCATAGAGAGAATTTTTAAGATAAGGTGTTAAATATTAAATCTACAATAATATTTTTCATTATTTGCTTGAAGTGTTGTTGAATTAGATACAATGGGCAAAGCTGAACAGGCAGCAGAGAAGAAACTGTTTACAAAGTCAAAGATTATGGTGTACAGAGATAAAGGACAGAGAATCTGTACTAATCAGCCTGCCAGGAAGAGACCCTAAATCTAAATGAGGAGACAATTAAAGCAGGTTGTTCTCACATAAAGACTAAATGCCATATTATAACATTGATCCATACCTTAAACACTCATTGATTTTTACAAGGTGTTTCATCCATAAAAGAATGGTAAAAGACACAGATTTTAATGAAAATTCAGTTGAAGAGGATAAATGCAGGTATAATCATACCATTTCAGATACTTTTAAGATCTTCATTTTGGGAACAAGCACATTATATTGGCACCTGCTGTGTCCAGAGCTGGGCTGCCCAGCCAACTGCAGAAAGTCCAAGGAAGGGACACAAAAACACAGAACTTGGAAAATCTCCTATTTAAGGAGAATTCTTAGGGATCTGGGGAGAGAGAAATGCCAAGTGGATCTCAGCAATGCACGAAGGAAGGGGGAAGAGAAGACAGAGCCCAGGCTCTTACCAGTGATGCCCTGTGAAAGGACAAGAGGCAAAGAAATTCCATTGAAGCATAGGAAAAACACTTTTGCTGTTCAAGTGAACAAAAACCAGGACAGGTTGCCCAGAGAAGTTGTGGAGGATTCATCCCTGGAGATAATGCAATGGACACAGCCCTGAGCAAACAGCTCTGACTCTTTTCTGGGCAGGAGGATCGATGAGATGGTCTCCAGAGATGTGTGCCAACCTCATCCCTGCTCTGATTGTGCAATTCTGTCACACTGGGCAGTTTTCTCATTGTCAGGAAATGTTTTCTAGGAGCTCAGATTTTCTCCAGCTGCTGCAAGGCAAGATTAATTGTATAGATTTTTTAAGGTATAGGAGAAACACCTTTTTCATGGTCACATCCGTGGATGTTTTTTGCAAAGAAAAATGTTGTTGTTCTTCCCTAGACTAAGTGGACTGAAGGACCATAAAATATTTGCAAAGAAGAAAATACTTTTCAGAGGGTGGAAAACACAAAGAGCTCACTTTGAAAAAAGAGAGGTATTTTTGAAAGACTGTGTAATATTGGTTCAGTGTAAACATCTGTAGAATGATAGCCTGTATCATTCTGTCTGGATGCTGAACATTTCTACATGAAATAATTGCTTTTTTAGTATTTATTTTGCAAATGAGTAAATTGAGAAACAGAGAATACAAAGAAATAATACAGTAACATGGTGTCATCCAGAGAAATAGCAACCTATCTAGGAGGTGTAATTTCTACACTCTGATTTAAGATTCCATTGCATTAATTGAAAATTGCATTGTGTTATACAGTAAGTCTTGTAATAAGGAAAGTCTGATGATTGCATTAAATCCATCAGAAGTTAAAATTAACAACTTGCTGTTTAAGTGACATTGTAGAGAACAAATTTGTTCTTGTTCTGTCAAACAACTAGTTTTTGAGGGACCCATAAAGGTGAAGTCACAGCTGCGACTGAAATTAAATAAAACCCAAGATCCCAAATCCCACAAGTGCTTTCAAAAAGTGTACCTTCTATGTCTGACAATACACATTTCTATAAACTCACAGAAAAGTAGCTGGAAAATAGTGTGAAGAAGATGTTTGCATAAATATGAAGTTGGGTACAGCTGTTCTAAGAAAGCATGAAGCTAAAATAGCATAGGAAATGGAAGCAAGGAATTCTTTTATGTTTAAAATATAATCCTACATAAGAAGAAATTAATGAGAACAGTTGTGAAAATGAATTCATTTAAATATGAGCTATTTCCTTTTTTGGACCTCTGAAGTTTTGGTCTCATGAATATTTGTCAAAGTTAATGTTGTGAAGCTGAGCTGTTGCTTTTTCTTGGAGAATAATTCTTGTTGTCTTCCTTTGTGTTACATATTCTCTTTAAGAAAATGAAGATAATGCAATGATTAATATATATGCTGCTAAATCCTCATGCATAGCTTGATTCAGCTATGGAACAAGAACATTTTGCTTCTTGTGAAAAAGTAATGAACTGTATAAATATAGGAATCAAAGCTTAAAGTTGGCTGAAAATGATGAAGGGCTCTTCTCCTTGGAAACTTAATCTTTGTTCCATTTCTTGACATTCAGATAAGAAGAGCCATCAGGTTTTTCCAGACTTGCTCATGCAGGGTCACATCCATTATGGTGCTGACATTGGTCTCATGGGAAGAACAATGCTTTGTCCAGTTGTGAGGTGATGCACTTGGAAATGATACAGCTGTTACTGCAGATGTAAAAACAAATCCCTTCATGGTTTACTACAGAGAAACAATAAAGCAAAACCTTTGCAGTTTGCATATGTAAAAAATTGTTATTATTATTATTATTATTGTCATCATCATCATCATCTGAATTCTAATTGTATGAAGAGCCTCAGATATATAGTTCATACTGATTTTTAAGAAGCCGGTATCATCATGCATGTGGGGTCAGTGAAGGTGTTCTGCCTGTAGACAGGGAGGGTACTCCAAAGCACAGCTGCTTTCCTAAGCACTGCTGGAGGGTCAGTCAGTCATGATTGTTTGCACTGATATCCTTCAACATTCAAACACAAGGAGCTGCATTCTGTTCAGTGGCAGGACTCCAAAATGATGTCTTTTGGGTAGACCTAATCTAGTTACATAGGACATAGACCTCAATATGTTGCAAAAATCTCAATGTGTGCTTATAGCATGGGGCTTTACATACTCTGACAAAAAAGTGTCTAGCATTGTTTAAGTCAAAAAAAAGTTGCCATTATAGACCTCAATATGTTGCAAAAATCTCGATGTGTGCTTATAGCATGGGGCTTTACTCTGACAAAGACGTGTCTAGCATTGTTTAAGTCAAAAAAAAGTTGCCATTGCCTTTAATGGCTCCTTTTTTTTTTTCTTTTCCCTTCACATTGGTTGAATGTTGAAAACTTGGTTATAGTGTTGTTTATTCCAAACTATTTTACTTAGGCAGGTAGGTTTTGCCCTATGGAGATAACTTTTGAAAGTTAAAATTAAGGCTTCTGCAGTTTCTGGTCTTATGAAGGAGAAACTCTCCTCCAGGTATTGAAGTTTTCTCTTGAGTACTCAAAAATTTGCTTGCACACATATCTCTAGTGCCATGCATAGACTGTGGTATGGAATGTCTAGGAGAGAAGTGTGGTAGAACATAGGATGATAGAACTCCTGCACTCTTGTGACCACAAGAAGGATATCTAAAACCATCTCAGCTATTGTTGGAAAACTTCTAGGCAGTTAAACTCTGAGCCCAGGTCATATGTAGATACCTAAATCTAGATTCTTATTCTGGATCTGAATCTCTACCTCATGCCTTTGCTCAATTAGTATAAAGGAGCTGAGTAAAAGGACACTATGCTGCCTTCTAACCACATTTCCTACTTGAAATGTGTTCTTATATCTATCTCTATCTATATCACCTATATCTGTTTATATATATAGATTTAGCTGTAAATGAATAGTTGCACATGGTTCATTTGTATGCATATGAGCTCTCTCATCCTTGGAATTACTCAAAAGCCATCTGGAGATAGTCCTGTGAATTCTGCTGTAGTGGCCCTGCTTGAGCAGAGGGGTTGGACCAGGTGACCTCCAAAGGTCCCTTCCAAACTCAGCCCTTCTGTGGATCTGTGTGATATTTGCTTATGAGCAAATTTTGAGCTAATAGGAATATGCCAGTAGATGGTGCTCATGAATATATAGCTTTGTTCTCACATAATTAGCAATTTTTTGGTATTGAATGCTACCAGGATTCCAGCATATTGTTTATGTGGCTCTTTTAACAGCTGCATAATTAAAGTTCAGCACATACATAATTGTTTGCAAGGAAAGAGCCTAAATTATGTCAGAAGGTTGTAGATGAAACTGATCCCATAATAATTCTCTCAGCTGCCTTCATGCTAGCATGAATCCTCCAAAATAAAATTATTTCTAATCTGTTTGAATTTCCCACTACAGAATGACATTGTTCCTTGGCTCTGGAACTATCCAAAATCAAAGAACTTTGAGCATGTCAGGGAATGTTGAACATGAACTGCTGGCCTCAGTGCTTCACCACAGATAAATTAGGATAATAACATCTTCTGTTTGTTCAGGCTGCAGGAACTGATCTCAGAACTGTATTGGACTTGACTCTGTTGAACAGATGTTGTAACAAGATGGTAAAAAATCCAATTCATTCCACAGAAAAATGGAGAAGTGTTTTATTTACATGAAGGGCATAACCACACTAAAACAGTTTGACGAACACATTATACATTTCAGAAAGTTGCAGCTGAATGGAGTGAGGACTAGAGCTTATAAAAAACACATTTACAAGCTGGTATCTCAGTGGTTGCTGTGCATAATGACCCCCTGAAAATGCTGCAGTGGGAACTGGGTGCCTAAGCCCCAGGAAACTGAATGGGTAAGACTGGAAGCTCAAAGAGGCAACTTGAGAACCTGAAGCTGAGTGAGAAGCCACTAGAAGTTAACTGTTGATGTATAAGAATGGTGTCTGAATTCCTACCCAATGGCAAGAGCTAATCTTGGATCCTTGGATCCTGGGAAGGGATACAGTTTGGAATCAAGCCACTTCCAGATTTATTTTTATGGAACAAGTGAACAGAACCTGCAGCAGTCATTGTAAGGAAATAGTAGTAGCATGATAGTACCTGACTTTCATCCTCTTCCCAGGAAGCAGGAGAAAGCTGCCTTCTGCAGCCTCCACTCACGTGTCTCGCAGGTGAGAACTTCACCCACCCCATGGCTGCCTGAGGCAGGTGGGCGCTCTCTGCCCCGTCCAACAAACTCAGGGATGGGACTGAACTGAGGGGGTGAAACAGAGCCTGACCCTGCAGCCTGGTGCCCTGGCCTGTGTTGGTGAGCTGTGCAGGTCACATTAGTCTCTGATAAAAATGCAGAACTTCTCCAGAGACCAGGCACCATGGATTAAAACTCTCCATTCTAGGTGATTTTCCCATGTACTAAGTAGGGCCTGTTCCTCCATGCCTTGTCTCCCTGTGTCCCCACAGTGCTTGGTTTCCTGCCCACACAATGCCTTTGTTTCTACAGAGTATTCCTCCAGCTGGGCCAGCCTGCAGCCTGTCACTCATACTTTATTGGCAATGTGGCTTCTGTTCTCTTCAGGCTGAGGAGGAGTTCAGTCCAAACTCATCTTTATCCCAGGAGAGGGTTCTCTTGTGTAGATCAGGGCTTTTTCTCTGCTGGTGAAATAATTTCCATGCATATTTCCAGGCATGTGACCCACAATGGAGCTGGTGATTTGGGAAATTTCTCGTATTTACTGAATCCCACACTGAAGATTTGGGAAATTTCTCATATTGACTGAGTCCCACACTGAAGAGCTTTCTTGCTTAGGTCTTACAGAGCATGTAGCTCAGGTCCCAGTGCAGTGCAGGGGGAAAAGCATCTTCCTGGCATCTTCTTGGCATAGACAGGGTGCAGCCCACCAGGAAATTGGTCAAGCTGGTTTTGGACTCATACCTGAATAAAATGCTAAAATTATTTAGTAGCTTGTGTGAGTAAATTCATGCTTTTAAATGATAGAAAAATGGGGGATTATAAATTTTACACAGAAAAGCATACACTAACCTTATTTTAGTGCAGCATAAGGCAAAAACTGAGTGTTTTATGTTAATGGATTCACATATTGTTTACATTTTATTTGTATTATTTTGTTGGTCCTTAAATACAAAAACATCATTATAAATATTTTAGATATTTTCAGCTTGTAAGTTCTTTTGCCACAGCTGGTGGTCTGTTTTGCCAATTTGGATTAAAGGAACATCACCAGTTGGAAATCTAATCCATTTTACAAACAGAGTTAAAAGGAGAATAACTTGCAACACCTGCTAATAACCCCCCAGCCAGTTTCCCTGTTTCTTTTTAAGATTTTTTTCCTTCCCTGTGGAGAGTTTGATCATTGCCTCACTGCTGTGAAAGGCAGCATTGCCGCCAATTTTGGGTGCAGACTTTGAAGCCCTAGAGGTGGCTGCAAGGCTCGGTGTGCTGTGGAAAGCTGCAAAGCTGCAGCTGTGTTGCATGATGGACTGCCTGGAGATGCTGTGGGGCCACCCCCCACACATCAGCACTCTCATATCTGCACTGCAGGGGCTGCTCTCAATAGAGATTTTGGCATTAACTCCAGCTCAGTCTGCATGTGGCAGAGCCAAGCTTGGGGCAGGCTGGTTTGATGTGCATGAGCCCTTGGTGAGACACTGAGCAACTGACTGCAGAGGGAACCAAACAACTGTGCCCAAAGGACCAAAATATGCACAAAGCCATAAATTAAGGGGAGAGGAGGAACAGAAATGCTCATGAATAAATTGATAGCTTGTGTTGTGTGCTTGTAAAATTCGTTCTATAGCACACAGACTCTCGAATGCATCATCTTCCGCGAGGTACCTAGAAAACTTGTGAATGTGAGAGCACTGCCAGCATATGGAAAGCTACTACTATGAGTTTACACAGAGTTCCCTGTCAGTCTGACTCATCCACCCGCCTGGTATGTGCTGCCAGTGAGGTCAGACTTCACAGGCACTTTCTCTGCCTTGTATGGATTCCCATTCCCATACCAGCTCATGAGATGCCTCCCCGGCAGACCTGCAGGGACACTGGACCACCTTTCCCTGTTCTGCTTCCTTCTCATCTGGGTCTGTCCTGG
>NW_005054354.1:4650563-4651980 GCF_000277835.1 Geospiza fortis | reverse complement strand
GAATGGGAAATTACCCAGGCAATTAGGCAGAATTGGGTACCTGATAAAATCATATCATTTCTTTATCAGCAGTATATTAGATTTCCCAGCAGTTACTTACCAGAACGTGTCCCCATCTGCCCCTCTCTCTTTGCACACATGTTCACATAACCTCTTGGCAGCCAGACCTCCCTCCCACTTTTCCTTTTGGAGGCAGGATAGTGGCTGAACTGCCTGACACTCATTCACAACTCCCAGGATCACCAGCCACTGCCACAGTGCATCAGTTCAACCATTCATCTCCTACAACATCTTGCAACAATTACTTCCAAATACTGCTCAGAAATGTCTTACTCTCCCTCTGTATGCAAGTTATACAGCTACAGGCCTTGGAGGAGAATTTTTTTTTAACCTCAGGCATCATAGCATCTAACTTTCCCTGTTGACATTTTTTTTCTCTAGGCCAGAAGGATGTTTTTGTTTTTCACATGCATACCTTTTCCAGCTACATTGCTATAAAGATCTTGATAAAAATGACTTTCATTTTTTTTCCAGACCATCTCAGCCACAAAATTTTTTCTATGGCCTCTGACATTAATCAGTAAAACTCTGTTCCTGTGATGCATAAAAAAAGCCATCTTCAGCACTAAAGTAATCTTTAATTTATCCAATGTTTGAATGATTTTCATCAGTTACTAGATACAATGATTTGATTTTCCTGTATAATCATTTCATCTTAGATATCTCACTTGCCAAAAAAGCGTGACAGATCTGATGTGAACGCTATTTTTTATTACAGTAAATTACTTTGTATTCAGATTTTTTACATTTTGATACTTGATTACCCTAGGAGATAATTCAAAATAATTATACTTTATTTTCATTTTGAAGTTTCATTCTTTTACATGATAAACCTGTTAATTCCCTGATGCAATTCAGAATCCAGTCTGCTATTTTAAGTAACCAGTTACTTGACAAGGAGAGCAAGTGCCCAATTCCATATTCATATGGTTCTGTCTGCCAACCATAATTTTATTTTTTCTCCTTTATATTCAACAGAGGAACTTCTGAAGATGAACAGGATCCAGTCTGCCTCATTTAAATACTCACTGCTCTCCTTTGCGTGGGGTTTTTCAGCACCTTGAGAGACTTACTCAGATTTAGTGCCAAGCACCTTCACAGAAATGGAGGGAAACAGTACAAATGCTAGAGAAATAGATTTGACACCCAGTCAGCCCAGCCTTTTTTTGGCAGTGTGTGGTAGCATGCCAGCAGCCACCCTGTGCATTTTGATAAGGGTGCTTTTCAAACCATGGGGATCAATGGGCTTATAGGGAACCAGTGAAAAGGAATGAGGACAAGAGAGAGAATTCTGGTCAGCTAAAAATCACTGTGCAGAGCCCTGCACTTCTGTGTGAATTAAGGCTATAATAATTTT
>NW_005054354.1:4647139-4650536 GCF_000277835.1 Geospiza fortis | reverse complement strand
TAAAAGCCTCACGCTGCTCCAAGAAGCAATGCTGAGATCTCTCCCTTTTCAGTGATGCCAGACTTCAGTGGGCTTTTCCTTAGGACTCCAGCACTCACCTCTGGGGTAGCTGCCCTGCTCATGGCATGCTCTGGATTCCAGGAGTGGATGCTCAGGCAAGGTCTGGCAGCATAAAATGCTGTACCAATTTGCAAATACAGAAAAGCTAATATCATTGGATCACCTCGTACTCGGCTGATTAAATCAAGGCAGGCAAGGAATTTTCAGACTAACTGGGGAAGTACCTAATTAAATTCCTGGAAAGCAGACAATGGACCAACATGTAGAAATTTGAGTGGGCTGCATAGGCCCACCTCCCTACTCAGATAGAAACTTCCCCTTGGTTTGCCCTTTAACAGAAACAGATTTGTGCAAATGGCATTGCAAGGATGGAGCTGGCCTTCTGAGCTTGACACCAAGGAAGAGATTATCTGAAAGCTGACATAGTTTGCACCTTACCTACCTTCATTAACACCTTAATTAGCATGTGAAGCCCCCACCCTGGCTGATGGTCGACCTTTCTGTTATTCCTGGGCAGGAGGCAGTAGGAATAAGAGGAATAGACGCAGAAACCTTCAGAACAGATTTTTGCCTAAGTGTACAATTTCTGAATGCGATCTAATTAAATACATGTAACTTTTAAATCAAAGTTTTGATCCTTCAACAAAATCAGTCCTTTACTTACTTACTTCTGTGACTAGTCTCAGTAAACAGTTTCCAGAATGAGATACTGAGCAGAGAATTTGATGTACTGCCTGTCTACATGGGGATCAGCTTCAGTTGAGCCTGTAATATTAATACACACATCTACAGATCAAAATTTCCCATTACTTTTTCTTATAGGCGAGAAAGATTTTTGCCTATATCAAAGAAAGAAGAGTAATTACTACAGCACTTACTCCTTAGTATTAATTTTGTATGCTTTTTTAAGCCCAAAATTTTCTACATACTTGTGAGCATGTCCTTATAATAATTAAAATTGGATGAATTCATAATCTGACTAGGAATAATTTATTTATGAACTATTAGAGATTTAATTTCTTCTTAATGTTGTTTTGGAGACATATACAGTATACAAGTCTCTTGATTGCCATGAAAAAAAGAACAAAGCTTTCTCTTCAAAGAGAGTAAAGTAGAAGAGGATATTCCTTTTTTGGCTAAGCTTTAAGATGTTTCTGGTTTGTTTGGGTTTTTTGTTTCAATATTTATACTATTTTTAACTCATCAACAAAAGCAACTTTTATTACTTTACCCATTCCAATTAATACTTCCCTAAAGAGCAATGATGAGACACTCTTGGCAAATTTTTACATGCATTTCATCAAATATATATTTGGATAACTTCTTCAGCATTTGATGCTACCCCATGAGCAACAAAAACATAATTTCCCTGCACTTAGTGCCCCAGATTTCACAGAATGACAGAACAGTTGGGGTTGGAAGAGGCCTCTGGACATCACCTTGTCCAACCTCCTGCTAAAGCAGATCCACCTACAGCAGGTTCCACAGGATTGTGGTTTTGAATATCTGCAGGGAATTATGCAGAGGCTCCACATCTTCTCTGGGCAGCCTATTCCACTGCTCTGTCTCCCTCACAGTAAAGTTGTACCTCATATTCAGATGCAATTTCCTCTGTTTCAGTGTGTGCCCATTGACCCTTCTCCTCTCACTGGGCAGCACTGAAAAGGATCTGGCCCCATCCTCTTAACACACACTCAAGATATTTGTATGCATTGATCAGATTCCCTCTCAGTTTTATCTTCTTCAGACTAAACAGGCCCAGCTCCCCAATCCTTTCCTTGTATGAGAGCTGCTCCAGTCCCCTAAACATCTTTGTAGCTCTCCACTGGACCCTCTCCATCCAACAGTAGACTTAACAAAAAAAAAAAAAAAAAAAAAAAAAAAAAAAAAAAAAAACCCAAAAAAACCCAAAAAACAAACAAACAAAAAAATCTTTCAATTTGCATGAATTTACATACTTTCCCAAAACATTACACCTACTGACACAAGTTATAGATCTCTTCTTTCCCTCCACCCAAAAATGTCAAAAAATGTAATTGATTCCACATCCTCCAGTCCTAAGTTCTTCACAGAGCTGCACTGTTCACAGATTAATTCCACTGGGAACAATCCCCAAAACCCACTCTGCAGCCTCTGCTGTTTCACAGACACACGTGTAGCTCTTCCCCCATCTGCCCCAGGATGCTCCCTCATTGCCTGGTAAGATTCACCAGTGCTTTACCTGCCCCAGCTTCAACACAGGGCCTCAGGAGAGATGGAAGGTCAGAAGGGCCAGAGAGTGGCCAAGGTGACAAAGAAATTAGCTGTTTAGCCAAACCCCCTAACACTACCTATACCTTTGTGTATAGTGACTGAGAGATGTGTATACTTGAGAGAGGACACGGGTATGAGCTGCTTTTTAATTATTTACCTGAGATCATAGTGCACATCCTATTGACTTCTAACTGTTTGGACTCTTCTTCACCAGATAACTCTGCAGGAGTGGTCCTGATTCCTCTCATGATTCCCTTGATGTATCAGAGCCAGGGAAATGCCTCTCTCTGTTGTAGGACGGAACGAGAAACAGACAGGTCTCTGCCACTCTTCCAAGAAGTAAATTGGATTCTTAGTCATAGAGAGTGTGTGCAGCTTGGAGGTGCTCTTGGTGGCAGAAGAGCATTCAGAGGTGACTTTGGTGCTTGATCTGGTCTGTGGTGGGCAAGCAGTTAGAAGGTTTTGGTAGTATACTCATTTGGAAGGGCTGCCCTCAGCTTGGAGACCAATGTGATTATGAATCCATAATGTTCAAACACTGCACATAACTCAGGTTCCTAAGAAAAGATTTGATAGTTGCCATGAGTTCCAGATCCTGTGCATGTGTTCAGGCCGGGAAGAACTGGAAAAAAATGAAAAACATTTCAAAGAACTAATCATGGTATCTTCTTACACTTTTTTTTTTTTCCTGAGCCTGCTGCTACTCATTTTTGTAACAGACTTGTCAATGTGTAAAGATGTGAATTGTTAAAAATCTTTAAATCATTATTTTCTTGTTGAAGGATGGGCTAGAAAACTACAGGGAGGTAAAACTCAAGTCACATTTGAGCCACTTGAGTTGAAATGTAGTCTGTGTTACATAATGCCCATCATGAAAAGCCCATGAATTCTTAACTATGTACTTTGATAGTGCCTGACAGATTGATTTACTGCACACAGACTCCTTTGCAGGCATGCACCCATCTCTTCATTCCAGAGCTCTGAAGAGAATGCCAGGGGAATCCATCTCCTGGAATGATTCTAGCTTCTAGTAATTCCATTTTTCTTGAGACCTGGTGTCAGTGGCTTTGATATTTTTTTCTTT
>NW_005054354.1:4626202-4647129 GCF_000277835.1 Geospiza fortis | reverse complement strand
TCTTTCCCTTTTTTCATTCTTTAAAGCATTGCATTTTTAATTAGATGCAATTTTTGCTTACAGATGGGAAAGACAGTTGCGTTACATAACAGACTTGGTGAAATCCATCTTCTTTTCACAGCATTTTTGTGTAACTTGTGCTAACAAAACTTTTGTCCTTAAGGAATGGAGAATTTTTTTTCCTTATTCACTTTCCTTAAATGTTCTTACCCATCTTAGTTCAGTTGGACTAAAGGTCTGTCAGAAGACCAACCCATTCTTAACTTGTACAAAAGTCTTGCACTGAAAGTTCTTGTACTTTTACTAAGGAAGTACAAGTTCTTGTACTAAAATCTTAACTTGTACTGAAAGTCTCCTGATCCTCCTGAGGCCTAAAGACATTACTATGAAACAACAACAACAAAATATCTTAATTTTATTGGCCTTCCTGCAAAACCTCTGCAGGGAAGTACCTGTTCACTCTTAAATCTGTTGTTGTGTAACATTTCATAAAGAATGGAGTGTATTCTTGGGCACATCTCATAAGTGATTGCTGCCCTTGTTGAATGCGTCATACTCCTTGGCTGAGAAACTTAAGGTTAGAAATACTGTTTATTGTCTCCCCACAATATGTCAGTCCCTGTAGAGCCACAGAAACTTCAACATCCCTAAATGTCATGTGGCAAGTTCTAATGTTTAAAACTTTATTTTGCCACATTAGAGGTTTTACTGTTTCCCAAGCCACAATTGCATCTCCTGCTACTGCTTTGTTGCTTCTCCATATTTTGACATGCAGTGCCATGCAGAAAGTTACCCAATCTTTATAAGATTTAAAAATTGTTAACAGTTGTAACCCACTTAAACAGGTATGTAAAAATTATCAAAATTACCATAATATTTTGTAAGCATGTTATTTTTACCTCTGGCTCTTGACTGTTAATTAATTTTCAATAGAGAGGAAAATGTATATTCAAAAGGATGCAAATATTAACCCGTTCCCAGTTTCCTTCCTTGAACCTGTCTCCTTTCTGTGCTGTCTCTGCAGTCCTTGAATCAAATAAACTTACAAGTCCTCTTTCTATGCCAGAACTCTCCTCTCCCAGGAACTAAATCGCTCCCAGGAATTGCTGCTGTATATAACATGAAGTGGAGTACACATCTGACATACAGAAATTGAATGTTTGATCACTGAGCATTCAGCTGGGATATTTCTATTGTGAATAGTTTATAAACCAGGAAGTACCAATTTAAAATTTTCAAGAATGTGCAAAACTTCCTCATGTCTCAGTGCTTATGTATGCATGTGTAACATGGTCTAGCTGTTGACTCTGATAGATTGAATTAAAATGAAGCTATTCTCTTCTAGAAACATATTTTTCCCTGGAGACACAAGTAAATTGGAATAATCTCATGAACTGTGTTTCATTGTGTATTTTAGGGATAGCTGCAGATGCTTGTCAATCTGAATACTTTGGCTACCTGGTCAAACTCACTATTTTAAATTTATATTTACTTTTATATTGAACATGCTGGTGAAGGGTTGCAATTTTTAAATTAAATTTCTCATATCTCACTGTAATTCATCTTACTGATGTATTTCGGGGTTTTTTGTATTCACTGAGTATGCATATTATAAATTGTTGTAATTATGAAAAAGTAAATAATGGTGTTCCTTAGCAGCAATATAATTTCTTATTATTCTAAGTTGTGCCAAATGACAAACAACACAATTGTGTAGTGCTCAGAACACTACAGCAAATAAAACTTTAAGGATAAACAAAAGGCTACTGTAGAATATGTCAAACCGAATTTCCTCCAGTCCTTTCAGAATAGCACACTTGTTCGTGATCGTTTGAATAAAGAACTGGAAAAGAGAAATATAAACAACACATGAAATGTATGGCATGCAATTTATGCTATGGAAGTAATTAGGTTATTCTGCTTACAAATCAGTTCAGATAAATTCTTTAGACTCTTTTCCCCCTCAACAAAACATTTGTAAAAATCTCAAGGAAATAGACTGCATGTACACATCAGAAAATGGCTGCTAGAGACTACAATCTGTGCAGGTCTTTGTACTAAAGCAATGATCTAATAACTAGGAAAGGTTGAGTCTTCTGCACAAACATTGCTACGTGTCTAACAATTCAGCTTTTTAAAAAGTCTTCTAAATATGTTTTTCTCTTTCAGTACCATTTGAATGGAACACATCTTTTGTTTTTAAAGGACCGTGTACATCTGCAGCACTAAGACTTTTATTAGTAATTAGGTCAATAAAATTCCCATTTAAAATCCCTTAATTATCTATGTAAGTGACAGATTAACCCTCAGAAGAAACCAGATAGATTTATCAGGCCTGTAATGCACACTTAAATTGATCAGTAAATTGATCTAAAATTGATCAGTAGTAGACCCTAATACAGAAAGCATGCACAGATCATGTTATCAAATAAATCTCCCTTATCTTTACTCCAAATAAGCTAGACAAGATTTATACTTGCTATCTTTAGAGTTATATTGTCGTGTTTCTTGGATGGTCTTGCTTTCATGTGTAGAGCTGCCCTATCCCATACAAAATGCTTCAGCTGTTCTTCATAGATTTACATTAATAATAGAAATTATATTTAGCCCTCCAGAATAACTTTCATGCATTATCTTCCAAAAAAAGAAAAAAAAAGCTCTTTTTTTTTTTGAGTGAGTTATTGAAAACCTTTCTTCTGTCAGTTGCTTAAAAGCTCATTTGAGAAGCCAATTGATTCTATGATACATCCCAGGACTTTTCTTTATAGCTAAAGAAATATTCTCTGTGTAGTGTGGCTAGCATTGTCTGCCTCAGTGCTGTCATCAGTGCTCTAGGGTGTGCTGTACCCCATGTCAGTCTCTCTCATTAATATTTCTCTTGCAAAGCTGTCCTTTCAAATCAAGTGTTCTTCCACTTCTAATGCAGTCTCCACCGTTTCTGAAAGCAATTTCCTTGCCAGACAAGGTGAGAATAGAAAAACAGCTTTTCTTCTTCTCCTTTAGCTGGCCACAGATTTCCCTCTGAGGTCATAAGAGTCACAAGTGTATTGCATTTTCCACAGCAGAAATCTGGGGCTGTGTTCCTTTGTCAGCACTTTGATGAGATCAGCTGGGATGCTGCTACTACAAGGATTGGTGTGCTGTGTCCACTGAGAGACAATTAGGTTGTTGCTGGGTACACGTCTTGCATTCTGAGCACACTTTGTATTGCTTGGGGTTTTTTTTTACCCTGAAACATGCATGTATAATAATGATTTTCTCCTGAGAAATTACTCTTACTTTTATGAGTCTTTGTATTTGGGTCTGGCAAAGGATTCCCACCGAACTTCCAATTTATCATCTTCAGCAATTGGTAGAGCGCATTATCTGTTGTTGGTTTTATTTTCTCTCTCTATGCTTATATTCTATCTTAATTTACTTTCCATGTTGCCTTTGTGTATTTGACAGATCTGCTTTTATTTGAGAGCTCTCAAGAATGTGTTCACTGAACTTCAATTATTTTATTTACCTGGGGGAAAATATTCTAAAATAGCATTTGATTCTTCTGTGAAAACACTGTAGTCCTGCAACTTTGATTTTGATGTAAATATTTCAGAGATTGAGGTGATAAAGAGTGCAAAAATTTATGTGCATAAAGTAGCATAATAAAATATATTATTGCCACACACTTTGTGTATGAGTTTAAGGAATTGTGGAATTTTCTCTAATGTCATTTTATTTATCTTTCCCTTTCTACCCACTGGATTTTTTTACCCCTCCCTTTATTAATTTTTCTTTATTTTCCACTGGAAAATTAAAATATTGTGCGATAGTAGTAAACTTGGCTTTCTTTTTGTCCTGGAAGCTGGAACTTAACCCTGCAACTGGATGGCATACCAGTTTTTACTTTGTGGTTTTGGCATGAGTATAATAAATCCCGATGAAAAAAGGAATAACTCAATGGCTTGGACACTGTCACAGCTGATGTCCATGTGTTTGTTAAGTGGACATAATGAATTTTTGACTTGTGTTCATCGACATGGCATTTAAATGAAGTCCTAACATCTTAAAAGCATCTTGTTGAGATGATGTGTGCATGCTGCAACAGCTTAATTCCTGCTAGTCTACTTTGTTGTCATGACTGGCTAAAATGTCTGGTGATTTTTCTTATTTTAAACGTGGTACAGTTTAGGAATTAGAGGGAATGAAATACTCTTGAAGTGGAACAGAGAGGGTGAAATGAAATTCATAATGACTGAAAGTTCCAAATAAGTTACTACTCTGCCAGACAGACATGTAGACAACTATCTTCTTACAGAGAAGCATTTCTTTGAGGGCCATGAAGATGGTGAAGAGCTGTATGAGGAGCAGCTGAGGTCACTTGCTCTGTTCAGCCTGGAGAAGAGAAGCCTGAAGAGACCTCACTGCAGTTACAACTTCCTCATGAGAAGAAGAAGAGGGACAGACCCTGATCTCTGCTCTGTGGTGACAGTGACAGGACCTGAGGGAGTGGCCTGAAGTTGTGCTGGAGGGGGGTTTAGGTTCAATATTAAAAGGTTCTTTCCCCAGAGGGTGGTTGGGCTCTGAACAGGCTCCCCAGGGCAGTGGTCACAGCATCAGCCTGACAGAGCTCAAGAAGCATTTGGACAATGCTCTCAGGCACATGGGGTGACTCTTGGGGATGGTAAAGGGCCAGGAGTTTGATCCAATGATACTTGTGGGTCCCTTCCAGCTTGTCAGATTCTGTGATCTGAGGGAAGCTTTCTTTATGCCTTTTTAAAGTAAAATAAAGTTATTTTGAGAAGATTGAGCTTTAGAATGTATTGAATGTATTCCTACATCTCTGCCTGACTCGACTACACCTTGAGACTTGCTAAAGTCTGTTTTCAAGTCTCTTACCCTTGCTTGCAGTATTTGCAGGAAGACTGTTGTATTCTAGTTGTCATTTCTCTCCTCTGGCAAGTCAAAACACAGTGCCAGCAATCTGCTTTGCAACCTGTCAGCTCTCCAAGGTTGTCTGCTCATGCTGGTTGAACAGATTTTTTGAGCCAATGTTTTTGGGTGCTGGGTTTTGGGGTTTTTTTCTCTCTTTTTATTTTGGAGTTGTATTCCCTTTCATTTCTGCTGTTGCTTTAACTTCTTGCCTTTTTACCTACCCAATGGTAATTCAGAAAACCAGAATCTACCAGTTGGAATTTGTTATTCTGAAATTCTGGAAAGCCTGGGAGTAGACTACAGATTTGTAGTCAGACTGCTTTTCATGGAGGATTGGCATGTGTATGTTTTTCATCTTACAAGTATCATAGTATTTTTTTGTTAAGAGAATTCTCATGATCAAAAGTGTGATTCTTTGGGAGACTGTGGAGAAGAAAGTCTGTTTCACTAAGACAAATGCTTCCAATGCACTTGGAAAGGAGTCTTATTAAAGTTGCCTTTGGACCAAGTCCCAAACTAACACGGTAGTAAAGCTGGGGCTGTCACTGAGCCTTCAAAAAGCTTAAAATGCAATTGTTATGATGGAAGTAAACAGGAGAATATGGAAAACACATTAGTTGAAATTTATCTTTTTAGATGAGTGTGTGGATTGCTTTGTTCTTTTAAAGTTAATCTTCATAATATTCCAGAGACCTGATGTTTAGAGTCACGTCCTTAAGGCATGGGTCAGCCATGGCACAGACCTCAGGGGCTTGTGACACGTGATGCAACTGTGATATTTGTTGACTCAAAAACTCTGAATTTTGTTGGGTAGGAAATATTTCTTACTTGAGATTTTCAGCTACTGATGTGTCCAACAGTCCTTGCAGAGACTGCAAACCCAACCTTCCCATTTTCACCCAAATGTCCCATGCAGGTGGCCACAGACTCGGGCCTAAGCTCGCTGCCTTCTTGTGCCAGCAGTTCACAAAGTAGGGCCACTCTGCAAGAGCACTTGAAACTCAGGTAGCTCCTGGGCCAGATTTCTCTATGCCAAAAGATTCAGCCAATGCCTGTAAAAGAGCAATTTGTGTCCCTTGAAATGAGGAACTTATTTGAAGTTATCTGTGGTATAATGCTCTGAGAAACCATTGTATAAAACTGGGGTAACTAGCTTCAACCTAAAACAAAATGATGACTCCTGGCCTTCCTTGAAGGAAGACTGTTGAGTGTCTGGTGCTGATCTATGAGTATAGAAAAGAACTCCTATGATTTTCTGTTTAATATTAAAGATGGACTTCTCTCCACTCCCTGTTTGTAGTGTCTGAAATAAATGCCTCCCTATTCGACCGGTTTTGTCTTTCTGCCACTCAGCCCCCGGAGATGCTTATATAAGAAGCTAAGACAAATCTGATTGCTGACCTTTTAGAAGTGCCTGATTCTCTCTCCAGTGAGTAGCTGAACTCAGGGTGACCAGGTTTGATTTGGATACCTGAATGTTAGCTTCCTAGAGCTGAAAAATACTCATCTCCTCTTTTTCTGCTAAATACAAGCCACATTGCTTAAATGTCTCAGAGCAAGTGAATGGCACTTTCTTTTTCACTTACCAACACAGTTTTTTATATTTTTACTCTTTTTAATGTTTTGTGTAAACTTTACATAATGCTAGTTTAAGTAAAATTAGTTGTACTATTACATTAACTTTTGCTTCTCCAGGGCACAGTTGCCCAGAATTGTCAAGTGTTGTCTAATGGTACTGTTGAATTGATTGTGAGTATACTTTAGGTCACATAATTTGTTTTTTTTAGGTGCATTTGTGCATTTTCCTCTTTTTAAGAACTTCCTGTTTATTACTACCTGAGCTAAATAGCTGTTGTACATCTTACTCTGAGTAGTTTAACTAGAGAATAGGGATAAGGAGTTGGTCAAACAGTCCCTTTCTGATGGATGATCTTGCTAATAGTCACAAGTGGTTTTCTTAGAATGGTTTGATCAATAAAATTACCTTGAATTTAAGATCTCATTGTCTTTGTCTTCTTAAAAAGTAATAGTGCTGCTCTTGTAGGCTTGGTCAAGCATTTGATTTCTCAGATGAAATTTTCTGCTTTGCCCAGTTGAGACTGTCACTAAAAGGTTTTGCAATTTTCAAAATTACATTATTTCTTATTTCAGATCAGGCAAAGAATTTACTCAAATGATAACTGAGGGAAATCTAGCCTACAAAAAAGTTCCTGTCTGTAAAGGGAGGAAAGGTGGCTTTGTAGACAGATGGAGGTGAAGGTTATCTAACAGCACAGGTCTGTGAATAGAGGTAACCAAATATATCAAGTGACATCCCTGAGGTGTTGGTTCTGGCCCTGCTACTGTTTAATATTTCTGTTGGTGTTCACAGTCCTGAAAGCCAACTGTGTCCTGGGCGGTGTCACAAATAGTGTGGCCAGAAGGTTGAGGGGGGTGATTCTCCTCTTCTGCTTCACTCTTGTGAAACCCCACCGGAGTTCTGTGTCCAGTTCTGGGGTCACAGACATAAGAAGGATGTGAACCTGTTGGAGTGAGTTCAGAGAGTCCCTGAAGATGATCAGAGGGCTGGAACTGCTCTCCTGTGAAGACAAACTGAGAGAATTGGGGTTTTTTAGCCTGGAGGAGAGAAGCCTCCAGAGAGACCTTGTGGCAGCCATGCAGTTTCTAAAGCAGACCTACAAGAGAGCCGGACAGGAAGATTTACAAGGGCATTTATCCTTAGGACATGGGGGCTCTGAACTGAAAGAAAATAGCTTTAGATTAAATGTGAAGAAGAAAATCTTTACTATGATGGTGAGGTGCTGGAATAGGTTGCCCAGAGAAGATGTGGATGCACCTGGAAGTGTGCAAGACCAGAGTTGGTGCAGCCTGATGTAGTGGAAGAAATCCTCTCCCATGGCAGAGGGGTTGGAAGTAGATCATCTCTGAGGTCACTTCCAACCCAATCCATTCTATGATTCTACTGTATAACAAAACAGTTAATGTCAGAAAATATACTTGCTCATTGCAGTAAGCTTGTAGCTCTTGAGCAAAGAAAAATGTGCCAAGAATTCCCTTTAAATGAAATTAACTGGTTGTGCTAGCTGGCAGAATGCTACTTTATCTTAGTTTTTCTAGATGGATATCAGAACTTTATCAAATAAAGCCTAATTTCTCATAAATGCTGGTCATAAACATATATAAACATTTCATGCAGAGTTATTTTGTGGGAGTTAGAGGAGTAGGGGAGTTAATATTTATTGGTACAATGTACTAGGAATGCAGCCAGACATCCTCTGATGCAGGCTGTGCTCAGTAGCAGTGAATATAAGATTAGCAGCACATGGAGTGAAAGACTGGCAAAGACAAGACTCTAATTCATAAACAGAGAAGTTGGATTTGTGCATTAAAATTGTTATTGTGCAACACTGTACAAAGGGCAGCACTGGAGAGACCATTTACCTTGACTTTCCCCCTACTTAACTAATAGCTCCCTCCTAGCTGCTGCTGTTATGATTATAAACCTCAGCATAAATGCCTCCAGGTTTCACTGTAATTGATCATAACAAATCTTTTGCCATTAAAGCTCAACTGAACCTTTTCAATTCACTTTACTAACAGTTATTTTCACTGGTCTCTCCATGCCAATCTTAGGATTGGCATATCTTTAACTTAATGTTTGTCTGAAGAGGCCTGAGCTTGTCCAGATTATTTGCATAAATCATGCATATCTTTTTTTTTCCCCAGAGGGATTTTTAAGATCTGTTGCTTTTACCTGGGTAGTACTGGAAATCAGATAAATGTATTCCATAAGCTTGAAATACCTTTTTGTTTAAGGAAAAAAAAGAAATTTTAACCTAGAGGGGCTTTTGGAATTTATGCTTTTAATAGGAAAAAAAAAATCAGCCAAATGGCCAGTGGGTTTGCCTAGAAGCTATAGGAATTGCATGTATGGGAAATTGAATGATTTGGATTTTGGCTGTTCCTCCTACAGGAAGGAGCAGCTTCAGTGAGGGCTAAGGCAAAGGAAGGATGCCTGTTTCTTGCTAAATTATAGTCTTGCTTTGCATCTGTGCAAACAGTTTTCTCGGTGAAAATACATTGAAAGTAATAGAACAGGATAAATTATTGGGATTATCTAATTAGAAAACAAAACCAACAAGATAATTAATCTTCACACAGTAAGGCAAATTTTTTTACACAGTGTGTCTTCAATACTGATTAAATGGCAACTCCTTCTGTTGCTGTTGTTGGGATTGTTCTTTTGGTCCTTCATTCTAGGCCCTTTTTTTATTAATGGGGCCACTAAGCAGCTACAACATTTTCATTTCTACATCAACACATCTCGATGCTTTAAAAGATTCCACTCCTCTTCTAGAGTCTGTTTCCTCTTGAAATGATGACCTACAGTAGGGTTCATTAATAAGTAGCAATAGGTTTTACAACAAGGACAACCTAGACAAATGTTAGCATGGCAGTTGTCTGTGGGGTTATCCAGCCAAGGAGGGCACACAGCCTTTGTGTTTTGCCCAAAGGAGAGCTCAGAGGACTTGTAGAAAATCCATTTGTGCTCTCACTGTAGGACTGTTTAAAATACTTTTGCTGTCTTGCCTGTCTCATCAAATATCTGTGGCTTCTTTAATTTTTCATTTCTTCTTCTTTAGTTTTTCTTAGGTACTGTATTTATTGTGATAATAATATGCATCATTAGGTGAAAAAGAAGATAAAATCCCAGGCCTTTCCTGAAGTCAGCTATGTAATTTGCATGGTATCAGATGGTGTGGTGGATCTGGGGAAGTGTCTGTTTGGAATTAAAATATATTTTAATTTTATTTCTTCAGAGATAAAAAAAAAATCAAAGTCTTTTTCAGTTCCTCTAATAGAAAATTTTCATGTTTATGGCTGGAGATTGCAAAAGTTTTTTATTCTGTGGTTGGGGCTGATTTTTGTATTATTACTTGAAAATCTTAGATTGCCAGTTTACTGTTTGGATGGAACTGCCAGGCTTTTTGTGAATATCTTGCTATATTAGGGGTTTTTTTGCTGACATTAAATGTCTAGGTACATTTTCTTTCTGAGCATCTAGGTTTTTCTTAGTGTAGTGGAGGGATTTGAAGTTTATAACCTGGATATGCTTTTTTACTACGCCTGTAAAAATCCACCCACATTTGGCAAAGTTATGAACATTTGAAAAATATTGCATTTCACACATTCTTGGTCAAGTTTATTAGATTTTTTTTAGCAGCTGCATTTCCAAAAGATTACATATGTATTGGATGTTTGCCTCCCTTAAGATGGGACTTTCCTTGAAATTGCTGCTCTTAGTTGAACAGGTCAAACCAGTACAACCAGAGGAACTGAGACTGAGGAGTTTGCTTGTCATGTTTTCTAGTGAGCATCCTGTTATGATCAGTTAGCACAGCAATATGAATTAAACATTGAGGATTAAACTTCAGATGGGATAGGAGAGAATGAATGGGAGTGATTATTAGTTAAGTGGTAAATAAAATTTTGTGTTTGAATGGCTAAACAGGAGTGGGGACAGAACTAAGAAAAGATGAGGATCACAGAACGGAGCTCTGGCTGACCAAGGGACAGGGGATGAGCTGGTGGTTGGATTGCTGGACTGCATGAAGAGACTATGATGCAGCTGGAGATAAACCTGAGAGGGGAGAGAGACTGGGTGGGATGGCCTTGGTATTGTAAAGGATAGAGACAGCCTGGATGTGCTGGATAAAGTCTCCTGTGTGACTTCAGTCTAAGTTCTGCCAGGAGATAAAGTACTTCAAGTGTGCAAGATGTATGCTTGAGAACAAACCATGTGACACCAAGGATAGGTGCAATGAAAAGCTTTTACTACAAACTTAATGCATTAAAATGCATTAAAATGCTAATATAGATGAATCCAGTGCCCCCCAACAACACTTGCATGTGTTAATATAGAGCTTCTCAATCATTCACTTATGTTGGCTGCCCCTTAGAGCCAAGATTTTTGGGATCACTCTGTCCCCCATGTTTTTAGGTAGACCATCTTTCCTTTTGTTTTGCATTGTGAAAAATCCTTCTGTTGATTGACAAAGATTCTGGAATTGTTTTTCTATAACTTCCAACTACATTTTCCACCTGCAATCAGAGAAGAGTCAGCAGGCTGTCCTTGGTGTCAAAGTAGAGAAGCTTTATGCAGTGGAATTTATGAGTTTCTAAGGTTTAAAAAAGAATTTGTTTATCTATTGATTTAGTTCTCTTAGGAGGTCATGCATTCTGTCTACTGTAAGTGAAGACTACAGGCCTGCCTTTGTTCTTCTGCCTCAAGTCCAGGGTATGGTAACTATCAGTATCTTCAATTTTATTTGGAACACTGCTGTAGTTGCTTAATGTTTTCTTGACCTGTTGATATCCTCTAGAAGACAAGAGTGACTTTCCCATAAATTTAGCATTCCTTCTGTAGTCACTCAGCAAGAACAAATTCTCATCTCTTTTATTTTCTTTTTTGCTCTCTGGAAGTGTACGGGTTTTATAGGCATTTTATTTCTTCCTGTCTTTCAAATGGTCTTTGCATAAAGGAAAAAAAAAAAACTGTCTGGCAGAAGTGAAAATCAGATGGTTGTCAGCAGAACCTGAAACCTCCTGAAATAAATTCTGTTCCTTGACCCACTGAGCTGAAGCTGATGGATACAGCTCAGCATAATTGTTTCAAGCAAAAACATGGGGAAGCAAAGTGAGCATTAAACAAATATCTCCTTTGTGACTAACTGTGTAGCTTCAGAAAGAAAACCACTTCATGACTTTGTGAAGTACACTTTTTCCTCTGTGGATCAGCATCATTGTATTTTTGGCCCACGTGCAGTTGAGGAGGTCCCCAGTCAGAGGAAGCTTCTCTAAAGACAGAAGTTCTCTGCACCTACATGTACACATTGTATAGAAGTTCATGGTCTGAAGCAAGAATGTCTGTCTTTTTGACTTAATATCTTCCTTCTGAATGTCAATGGAATGATACCATTCTGGAAGGTAGAATAGCCAAAGTATAGCAAAGCTTGATTTCTGTATTAAGTGATGACTTTTTGACTATGACAGAAATTTTCTTAAAAAAAAAATAGAATGACACTGCAGCACCTTACCAAAAATCTTGATATTGAATTATGGGATACCCTCTTTTCTAATAGCATTCAATTGTTTGCTTCAGAGGAAGGGGAAAGAAAGAGCCATAAACTGGTGAATTTATTAGATGTTTTGATTTACTTTATCCTGGCCAAAACAAGAAAATTAAGTAAAGAGTCAAAACTGTACAGTTTTCTATAGTTGCTCACTTTTTCTTGATTATAATGTTTTCTTTATGTTTTGGAAGAAAAAATGGTTTGTAACCATGCAGTGAAATTCTTTTGAGATGAATATAATGTAAAATCAGTTAATGTCCAACAGAAAGGAGACCCAAGTTAGAATTACTAGGCTTCTCCCAGGGCACATGATGAAAGTTTGACCTAATGTTTAAAAAGAGTAATTTAGACCCCATTCAAATTGCATTGAATTGAGTGGAAAGTCGCTCTACTTTTAATGGAAAAAGAGTTGGGGCCTTTATTAGTAACTTTAATATAGTACTGTCTCAAGAGGTTGCATTCTACTGCATTTTATGTTTGAATATGACTGCCTTGCTGCAAATGACATGGTTATTGTGATTTCAGCAGCAGCAATTTCTTGAACAGATTACCATTACAAGTAATGGCACAGAGGGAGGAAAGTTTATTGCCTGCTTGAATTTTTTTGTGGATGAAACACTAGAAACACAAAGGCTTAAAGAGGAGTTGCATTCCTTAGTTTTAGTGCACACTGCTGTGTTACAGAAAAAGGGGAGATAAGGGAAAATACATGTGCATATGGAAAATAGGTCATGAAACAGCTGATTCACAGACAGTTGGAGCTGAGGTGCTACAAAAGTCCCAAGAAAACAGTTAAAAAACTTTGACCAAGCGTTGTCTGGCTTTTGTAGCACCTCAGCTCCAACTGTCCTTGACCAAGCGTTGTCTGAAGGCAGTGGTGCAAAACTTCTTCCATTCTAGCAGGAGAAATGTGGACCTGTCTCCTTGCTTTACTTGTGAATGAAGCATTTAAACGCTACTGGACAGTGCTGCTCCATGGGAGGAGCTCCAAAGCTGGAGACGAGGCAGTGGTGCTGATGCTGGGCTGTGGCAGAGCTGTTTTATGGTGGTGGCCCCATCTCAGCTCTGGGCAGGACACCAATGGCTCAGCAAATATGCTGGCTACAAACTTTTCCAAGGGTTAGCTTCTTATTTTGCCCCTTCATCCATCCTGGCAAAGAAAGAGGACCTTGGTAGACCCTGCCCAGATTTCCTCCTGCCACACTGGAATAAATTTGGAATAGTTCTCAATTGCAGATGTGTATTTCACATTCTACAGTATATCTGCTTGTAGGCTCTAGCTCTCACCTGAATGGCTTCTTTCCTTTTAAACTTAGAGCTAGTTTGTTGGGAAGCAAATTAAATGTATCTGGATGATTCAGCACTGCCAGTTCTAAGTAATGCCTTTCTGAAACTTACTTCAGTTTAGGCTCCTGGATGTTTGGTATATTTCTGGATTAATTATATTTTCCTTTAAAGGCAACATTTTTCATTTCTGTGAATCAGTAAACACAGTAAAAAGTTAGGTAAATCATACCCAGATGGTTTTCTGACAATTTCATTGTCATATATATAGAAAGGAAAGTACAGCATTGATTAGAAAATCAGAAAAGATTTAATTTTTTTAACTAAAAAAATACAACTTAAAATTTACATTTTATGTCTCTTCCCTCATGTTTTAGAATATAAAAGCATAGCATTGTGAAGTGCTAAAATAATTTAAAAAAAATTGCATTTCTTTCCTGATTTCAATGCTGATGTGAGGAGACCCTGAAATGAGATAGGAGAGCACAAGTTCTTTAAACTTCTCTTAGTGTCATCTTCTAAACAACTGGGGAAACAGCTAATTTCACAAAGACATTAGTTTTAAATATTGTCCCATAAATATATCGGGTCCCTACATTAATATCACTGTGTATATTGAATTTTCTTCAAAGGAGTTGACCCACCTTCCTTTATGCAAAACAAATTTCTGAAAGCAGGATAGTCTCTAAGTAAGGAGATGGAAGTGAGCTGTGTTATAGTGCTAACAACTTTCCTCTTACAATCTTTTGGAAAGGTTTTTTATTGTGACCACACCCGATTCTATTTCTACTCCTCTGTCTTTATCAAGGCCTTAGGGTGTTTGATCAGCTCAGTCCAGATCTCAGCTGATGCCACAGAAGGATCTTGTTTGATGCCCCACAAAGGACTTGGATTTGGGCATGGAAGGATAAGAGATGCAGATTGTAAAATTGCTGGGTTAGCATCGGTCCAAACCAGTGGAGGATCTGCCAATGCCTTGGTCACAGGAGGCAGCTGCTGCTTTTTAGTGTTGAGAATTCACTGCTGCATCCATTGGCTGGGTGAAAGAGAGCATTGTTTGCTTCTGGCACCAAATGTTTTGTGTCCCTAATTTTCAGCAGTTTGCATGGGCTTAAATACTTACAGACATATATTTACTAATTAGCTGTGTGAGTGTTGTTTGACTCCAAGTTTTACTTCAGAGATATGTGATTCCTGATTTCATTTACTCATTCTAACAATGTGCGTTAGCTAAACTGCCCTTCATGCTTATGCAGAGTTTCTTTCCAGAGCAGTGCCAATGAACCTCCTCATCATCAGCTATTCTAGTCCTTCATTTCCAATGAGTTTATTATTTCAAGCCAAAATGTCCATTACTCTAGCTTACTGATAATCACAAACCAGAGTCTAGACTGAATTTCTGCCTTTGTTTTCCTTGCAAGGGTTTGTATCAATGGTGTTAATAATGAAGAACTGATGTTCAGACACAGTGATTTTTCTGCAGTATATCATATAAAAGGGGATAAAATAGTTTAACATTGATGTTTCCATTAAGTAAAAAATGAAAACTCTCTGTAGGAAGCAACATTAAATTAGTACAATTATATATCACTCTAATTTCAGGAAGGAGCATTATTATTAGTTGTATTTCTACTAACCACTGTTGGCACGAAGTAATAAAAAAAAATTAGAAAATATAGAGGAAAACAAAACACAGGGACATGCATATGCCCATTTTTGTTTTTCCTGAAATGAGCAAGTGGTGGGGTAATCTGTAAGAGCAGAAGGCTTGTAAGAAAGAGACCTAGGGCTAAAAAAGCCCTGGGTAAAAATCCTTCAAATATCTGGAGACCTGTTTTCTTTGCCTTGGTGGTGTAGAAAGAACTATTTTTTAGGGGTGGGAAGTGAGGTTGGGGGGGTGAGTAGGGTTTTTTTTTTTTTTTAATATAGTATTGAATCAATGTTCATTATAACAACCAGCCACTTCTGTGACAAAACAAGGCCACAGGAGTCTGTGGGAAGATCATCAGCCTTTTCTTCCATCATGTTATCAGCTGCTTCTGTCCAGGTTGGCACTTTTTTTGGTTACGTGTGCCAAATATTCAGGATTATTTGTTTGGCCACACAGAAACACTGCATGGATTTTTAACACTTTGGTCAGTCGCCTTTAATGTCCCTCCTTTGATTTTCTTTTCTAACACCATTTTGGTTTTTGTCCAATGGTTGCTAATTCCTTTCAATTAAAAATAACCCTTTTCCAGAGCTGAAATATTTCACTTGTTACTCTGTTCTATGTGGAATTAAATTGTTTTCACTCTTTTAAATATTTTTTTGATTTGGGACTGGGTTTCAAGGCTGCTTATGAGACATTTTTATTTGTTTCTTATTGTTTCTCTTATAGTACCCTGAATTAAAAAAATAGGTATAAACAGAATAAATTATTCAGCATGCTTAAAATTGAGAATAGCTACATAGTAAAGGTGTACATCTCTTGTGAGATGGTATCCAAAAGCTTGTGTTAACTCAGAAATTAGAATTTGTGCTTGGAAAGAATTTCACTTAAATTTTCATCCCATCAGAAATATGATCAGAGAGAGCTGTTCTTAAAAGAAAAAAAGTCATTTAAATAGTTTTACTTACCCAAATTATTTGCATCCCTAATTGTTCAAAAATAGTTGTTATTATTTTACAATTAATTCTAAATTTAAATTGTTGTTTTAATTTATTAAACAAAAAATAAAACATTATTTAAGTGAGAAATGTAAGTTGTTGAACAGGCAGTCTCTAGTGAAGATTAAAATTCTGGTATATGCTGCAGAATCTAGTACAGCTTGTGGCTGTAAAGGTATCTGTATTAAATTTTGTAGACATTCCTGTAACCACTTCTCATTTTACATTAGTACTCAAGTGTAGATTTTTTCCAAATTCATCACCCTTTTCCTTTTAGGTTCATATATAGGAGAGTGATCAATAATATTTTCATAAATCCCATTGAACCTGAGAATACACACCCTTCAGTCTTTGCAGAATTAGGTCCAATAATAATAAAGAGAGAGTTCACAAATATCAATTTTGTAGTTCATACTACCCAAAGTCATTTATTCAGGTGCTGAGAATGGGCAGAAGTAAACACTGATTAGCCTGGTAGGAAACTCCAGAGGAAAATCTGAATGATTTGGATGTATCTATGTAACAGTAATTGTATCTTCTGCCTATCCTTCAATCAAGAGAAAAATTGTGACTTTTGCTTAGTGATGTGCTGAAACACCTTGTGGAATGTTTTGGGGTTTTTTTCTTCTCTTTTTTCTTGAAACAATGCATTGGAGAATTTTATGATTCTGTGGTTCAATATTTATGATTTCATTTTGACCCTCCTCAGGATTCAAAATGCACACAGATTTATGCTATGTACTACTGAGGAAATGCTTCCCTGCATTCCCTTTCAGAGACATTGAATTGAGGAAAGGGTCTTGATTTGATGCATAGTTCCATCACTTGACTCTTTCTTCATAATTTTGAACTGTGAGTCTTAAACACATAGGCACCTTTCCATCATTGGGCCAGATGGAAGTAACTCACTTAGCAGAACCCAATTTGACTTGAGCGTATCTTTCTCTTATTTATTTTAATGCATTCCATTTTATGTCTCCAAATGTTTTCATTTTTACCCAGCTCTGTGGGTCAGTTCCAAAATTCACATGCCATAACCATTCCTCTCCCCACCTCTACCAGAATGAGCAATCATATTTTATTCCTTATTCTCCCAAGTGAGCTACTTTTGCCAGACTTGTGTTTGTTTTGTTTGCCTGCCAAACTCCACCAAATGTCTTGTTTTAAAGATGATGGGGCTGGCTCCACATGGATTCAGATTGTTCTGCAGATTTTTTGAGGTTTATTTTGGTGAGAGGTTTTTTGGGTTTTTTTGTCTTTTGTGCCTCTTTATTTAATTTTTACTTGCAGATTTTTTAGTCTGTAAGACATTGCAGCTAAAATGATCTTCAGATGAGGAGTGAATTTCATTCTGTTCTTCCAGAATGATACATGTTAAAATGTATTTTAAGGCAGTCTGGAATTCAGAGATCTGCATGGCAAGATCTTTCACTCATTTATGAAAGAGCTATCACCTGTCCAGGAATATGTGGTTTAAACTCAGTATTTACAGCTAGTACACTTCAACAGCTCTTCACTTTGTTTACATGACCTGTTAAAGGCAAAACTTATGTTCACTCATATTCTTCTACAATCAGTGTATTCCTGAAAACTGCCATGAAAGTTTGATTTCAGTAGTTCACTACTGACATTTTTATGAAACTCCTCTGGGAAGTGAATTTTTATTTCACTGCTGTGGGTAGTGCCTATGTAAATCTGTCTGGGAAAATAAATCAAATTACATGCAGGGCTGAAATTGTTATTTTATTTTTTTTCTCTGAACTATTTATCAATTCCATTCCACTCCAGAAAATTATAATGATGTGGCTGTCCTGGCTGTCATCTGAATATTACAATGGGAGTGGGATATTTTCCACACAGTTGAGAGCTCAGCCAAAAGAAATAGCTATGTTTGAAGTACTTTTGGTTTGCTTTTTTAACTTTTCATTTTTAATGTGGATTAAAACCCCTAAGTTCCATGGTGCTGTAGCATAACTGCCTGTATAGGAGAAATAGATCCGTGTGTCACATTCCCAGGGAGGACACACAAGTCAGTGGGGATCAACATGACACAAGTTTTGGGTGGTGGGGAAGGTTGTGGGGCCCCTCTTCTAAGAAGCTGCTGTCACTTGCACTGTTTTAGGGAATGGCTCTGAAGAATAACAGAGAATCCTGAGAGTGCTGATGTCAGGAGTGGTTTTCCTCATTAAAACTCTTGCGCCATGCCTGGAGAGGTGAGCCAGATAGGTGAGAAGGAACTCAGTGCAGGGAATGTATTTAATCTGTGTCTTCTTCCTCTGGAAGAGGTGTCTGTGAAGGACTGAGAGAGGTGTCATAACCAGTGTTGAGCCCACTTAATATCTAAGGGAGTATATTTTTCCATAATTGAGGCATTACAATGAGTCCTTTCTTCTACCACTCCCTTTCATCTTAGATTTTTTACTGCTTCCTTGACGGTAAATTCAAGAAGAAAACCATTGCTGATAATCCCAGGCAATAAACACATAGAGGAGAGCAGAAAAATGAGTATCCACCAGTCTTCCTATTCCTGTCCTGTGAAATCTTGCGTCACAAAGTAGTTATCAAAAAAGGCAAGGGAGGGAGAAAACAAGACATATAAAATAATTTCCTTATCCAGTTTTGCAGCCTCCTAAGAGTGAAATGAAAAAAGGGATTTGGCATTTGTGAATTGCCTGTGGATTTAGCACTTTCAGGCTGACTGTATTTTGGAGGCATTTATCCTGATTGAGTTTGCTGTCATTCAAGAATAATAATCTAGGAGAGAAAAACTTTGTGGATCTTTTGCTCCCAAATTAAAAGTACTTCTGTCTGTCTTGTGTGAAGTCATTTACAGCCATGACATGAGACCAGATCATTGTTGTATTCTTTTATTCTCACTCCAGAAAAAGTATAAAACATCTGTCAGCCAGTAGGTAGTGGAACATCCGCCCCCCTCTTATCCAGGGACATAATGTTAGTGTGTTAATTTAATTTTATCTATATTAGAAATGGCTATTTAGCATATATTAAGTGCAGAAGTTCAGAAGTTGGAAAAGATCATTATGGTTAATTGAGCCTCAACTGTAGATTTGAAGTTTACATATAGTCTGCTTCAAGGAATGGATGAAGAGCTCCCTGTGTTTCCTTGGGGCTATGTGGTTGGTTGGTTGTGTTTTTCTACTTGTTTTTGTTTGGTTTTTTTCCTTATAAAAGAAGCAAAACATAATGAGACAAAAGGGATGTACCACAAACAAAAATCTTGAAAGGGTCAGTGAGATTTTTTTCTTTCCTCTCAACAAACCCAAGGTAGCTAGAATTAGAAAACTCTGGCCGAATATTTAAAATAAAAAAATAAAAAAGGGATAAGACTTCCTGATAGACCTTTTCTTGGCTCTTTTTTTTCATAGAGTCATATAGTATGGTGAGTTGGAAGGGACCCATCATGATCACTGGGCTCCTGGGCCTGCTCACATCACCCCAAGAGTCACACCATGTCTAAGAGCATTGTCCAAATGCTTTTTGTACTCTGACAAATTTGGTGCTGTGACCACTTCCCTGAAGAGTTTGGGTGTTTTGTTTCTTTGTTTTTAAAAAGCATGTATTAATCATTGCCTCTGAAGTGTCCTTTCCAGAGAGTTAAATTTTGGACTATAACAGTCAGTTCTGTTTATCTCTAGGGAGCAGTGTGTAGAGGATTTGTGGAAATTTTACTCTATGGTGATTATTTGAACATTAGCACCCCAGAAAAAGCCAAAAAGCTACAAAGCTCCAGCATTTCTGACACAAGAATTTTGGAGTCCAGCATTTTAAGGCCATTTAAAGACTGCAACAGAGAGAACAGTGATGCATCTTGTTGTCACTACTAGATCATTAAAGTTGAAGAGAGGAAAATACAAGAGAAAAAACAAAGGAATGCAAGAGAGAAATGGGATCCTACCTCTTCATACAATAATTGGACTGGGAGACATGGTAAGATTAGTGAGGAAATGCCAAGTCACAAAGTTTGAAGATGCAAAATATATCTTCACTGCTATTTTCTTCATGATGCAGATAATGGGAGACTCAGAGGTATTTTACCATCCTCTGTTACCAAAGAGTGGATTAAAATAGAAGTGCATCAAATAGATTGATCCTTCAGGGCTTTTTGGGGCTTTGTGTGTGCTGATTTCCTGTGGCAATGTTTGCTTGCTTCCAGGGAGTTGTTTGTAGGGACTTTAAACCAGGTGTAACATTAGACCAAGAGATCAAATAGCATCTTTCCCTTCCTAAGGTGAACTGGAATGTGATGAAACTGTGGATTTGAAGCACTCTCATAATAGCAAATGATGATAAATTAGTTTAAAGACAACCTTTGAACCGGACTAGGATTTCAGTGAACTACTGCAGAAACAGAAATAACTCATCTGCAATTTCATTTGGCTGTATGATGCACAATGGAGAAGTTACAAATGGTGTTATTTACCACAAGGCTATTTTTAAGTGCATGTACTGAGCCTGCAATGCAAAATTTATAGCTGGGTAGTACTACTCAGTGACTGAAGCTTGCACGCACCCTATAGGAGGCCATAAAATACCGTGGATTTTTAATCTAGAAGAAAAATTATTTTAAAAATGAGGAAAGGGAAAGTGTGCCTCACATGCCCTCTCTTGCTATTTTTACTCTTACTGAGCTGGACTTTGCCAGCATGAAAATATTAAGATTTGTCCTCAGAATAACTTTGGAGCCAACCAGCAAATAAATCATTACTTGGGGAGAAGCTATTTGTATGCGTGTTGTGTGTTTTTCAAGAAAAAAACCAACATGCTTGCACACAAAGATGTGACAGGATAATCCTTCAGACAGCTTTCAGGACACAGAAAGAACAAACAGAAGTCACTGAATTACACGTTTGAGGCAGACTTTTGCAGACATGCACAGCACGGGGTCTGCATGCCAGCTCTCCCATCCTGACAGCAGAGGCTGCTGCA
>NW_005054354.1:4611517-4626165 GCF_000277835.1 Geospiza fortis | reverse complement strand
TGAACAGGGCCTTTTCCAGGGCAGGTGATCTCATATAGGTAAAGCTTTATTTTGGCACACACGTGCACATTGATGCTGCATGGATGCAATTCTACTGTATGTAGTTTAAAGATGTTTCATTTGTCAAAAGAAACTCAGGGAACAGTAAGGCATTGAATGCACAGCAGGAGTAAAGAGAAACCCCAAACCCAGCTACATCGTAATGAATACTTTCTGGGATGGTCCTGATTACCTGAATGTAATGGATTTGATTTTAAGTTCTCTAATTCTCAAAAGTGCAGCTTTGTTGTGTAATATCTGTCTGTCCTTTACCTTTTTCTGAAAGGAAAAGCAAATCCATAATTTTTTTTTTTTTAACTTTCTTGCTGACTAATAAATACATCATGGTAGAGGACATTGGAATCACTGGAACTTCTATCCATTGGTGGTGTCTGTAAGCTGAATACCCCAATAACAATGTGAAAATGTCAGACTTGTAGGAATTTGCCATTTCAGTGCATCCTTATCTGTAAAGGCCGGATTTATTACTAGGCCTATTTCTGTACCTTCTATAACTGGGTTGGAATCGTTGTCACTGAAGCTTTAATAGACTCACACATCAGGCAAGCAGAAAGAAGAGGAGAGTGGCAAAAGCTTTTTAATACTTCATCAAAATTTTATTTCTTTACTTTTAATAAAATCTAGTTAGGGAAATATATTTATAGGACTTCTAGTATATTTATGAATTCTGAAATATAAGGGGAAAAGTCCCCCACGCTTGCATAGCTCTAAACCAAAACATTGCTCTTCAGACACTTTTTTCATTTCTTCTGTTTTGGGTAACATCTTACTGAGTGAATAACAAACTGTGCTAACTCCCACAGTCTGTCACTCTGTACTGCAGCCTCTTCTGTGCCATGCAGGATAGAGCCTGTACCTTTGGCTTTTCCAAGCTGCACTTTTGAGTGGAGTTGTTGATCCTTGTCTGGCTTTTGCATTGGCTTTTTGGGGCAGCTCGCCCTGATTGGCGCTGTCAGAACACATTGGGGCGCGCGTATCTCAGTACCCAGGGCACTCTTTTGTCAGGTCTGTCTGGGTTCTTCTACTTTGCTCTCATCTCATCTCCCTTTTGGCTGCCAGGAGCGCAGAAGGACAGTGTGTTGACAAAGGTCTCCATTTGACATTTCCAGGTATCCTGTCAGGCAAAGAAATCCCCTCTTTCCTCTGCTTCCCACACCTGTCTCTTGCTGCCTGCCAGCATTGGCCCAGTCTGGTGGAGGGGTGCTCAGCTGCTCCCCAAAACACGCATACAAGGTGTTGTGGGTGCATGTGAAGCACTGAATCTCTCTGATGTTGTTCCACTCCTGAATTCTCAGGGACACGAACATTCTGCAGGCTCACTCCTCATCTTTGATTAACCATCTCTGATTAAGCGAAGGCTGCGGTGGTGCTGCTGAGTGTGGTATTTGCTGGGTCCCCAGGACAAAGGAGGAATTGAGAATCTGACTCCGTGTTCTTAGAAGGTGAACTTATTATTTATATGATATGATATTATATTAAAGAATACTATACTAAAACTATACTAAAGAATAGAGAAAGGATACAGACAGAAGGTTACAAAGAATGATAATGAAAACTCGTGACCCTCTCCAGAGTCCTGACACAGCTGGACTGTGATTGGTCATTAGGTGAAAACAATTCACCTTAAACAAATCAACCACCCACCTGTTGGATAAACAATCTCCAACCACATTCCAAAGCGGCAAAACACAGGAGAAGCAATCAGATAATTATTATTTTCATTTTTCTCTGAGTCTTCTCAGTTTCCCAGGAGAAGAAATCCTGGCGAAGGGATTTTTCAGAAAATATGACAGTTATAGCTGAGCTCTTCTCTTCCCAAGAGTTAAAGTCCACCAGTATATAACTCTGAGTGCTCTTGAAGAACTCAGCATGGGAATGTAGGATAAATTATAAATAATAGATATATTTTTTTTCATAAATACTTCTTCATAGAAAATTTGGAAGTGCTCTCTTCTGGATGAGGGATTGCTTGCGACATCTAACAAGAAATCATGAAGAATGAGGCACTTATGCCCTGATGGTTTTTTATGATTAAACAGTCATGATGTTAATCAATATTTTGTATTTTGGTCACTGAAAAAAACAAAAATAAGAAAGTTTTAGCTTGTTTTTTCCCCTACTTTTTGCTTACATTTCTTGAAGTTAGCAGAATAGTTCATTATTTGACTGCCCAGGACTTTATAAAATGGTCTTCATTCAAACTATACACTTTCTTTTAAATTTTGGTTGTGACTATTAAGTTTCAAAAAGGTGAAGTTGCTTTCTAGAAATAAAATCTGCACATGAGCTTTGTACTTAAATGAAGATGTCAGTCTGAGAATGTAACCAGAGTCTCTACAATCCTGGTCTTGCCCTTCCTCAAGGAAGTTGTGTTGGGAAGGGTTAATTATAAAATAAGTCAGGCTGGAGGAGCAAATTCAGCATTCCAGCAAGAATATGTGTGCCAGTTTTTAGGGATTGGCTTTTGATTTTAATTTTTTTGAAATTATTTTTTAAGTGCTTCATAATGAAATATTCATGCTTCATTTTATTTGACTTGTAATTTGGTCACATGCTTCTGGAGGAGAATATTGCCAGGCGTGACTGAGCTGTTGGATCCTCCTCAGTGTTGGTCCATTTCTGTTTTAAAGATTTAATTGACTCCAGATTCCCTCTGCACACTGAATACAAATGTATTGTTTGCTTAAAATCCTGGAATGCAAATCAGACATAGGTCCCACTGACTCAATGGGATATCATTCCCAAGTATTGTAGGACTGAACTAGCTGAACCTGTTCTGCTTCAGGGAAGCAAAAGCATCATTAATGTCTTTCGTATCAGAATTGCATAGAAAAATATTATCAGTCTCTCAGCTAAACAGCAGCAGCAGCTCTTCAAGTTTTCACTCCAGTTTTACTTCTTTTGCAGTTACACAAAAACCCCCATGGTTTGGGTAAAGCTCTGTGAAGACTGAGATTGAGCGAGCTCTTTTAGGTTTTTCTCCGTGTTTCCCAAATCCTTCATGTAGACATTGTCCTTTAGCAGTTAGTTTTGGTTTGCCTCATCCCAAGGAAGGCAGGCTGGAGCCAGGGAGGTGTTTCAGGCAAGCCAGGCAGTTTGTGTGGCTCGTGGGAAGGCACAGCAGCAGTGCCCTGAGTGCTGCTCGAGCTGTCCTGGCAGGGATGGCAGCGAGCTCAGAACCTGGCACACAGTGGGAGCTGCTGCTGGCCCAGCTGGCAGGCACAGGTCAGTCACACTGTGTAACACTCCTCAATGCAAAGTCACAACTGAGGTACCTCATCTTGATCTGGAAATTAAAAAATTATGAACTTACAACGGTCATATCCTGGTTTATTCCTTTCCACAAGTCGGCAGAAACAAAATAACAAAAGGCACTTGAATGCAGTGGGAATGAGAACAATCAAACGAACATCTTTGCGCAGTTACAGATTCACACAGTTACAGATTCTCACTAAGTAAATTCCTCTCAAATTTGGCAAAAATATGACAATAACTTAGGGTAAAAAATCAGGGTTGCATTAACTATACTCTGATATCAAAATCACTAGAGCCTCATTAAGATTCTTTTGCAAAACTTCTAAAGTGTTTATAACTACTTTTTTAAAGAGCACAAGCTTGTCATTTAGATGACTGCTGAAAGGAATTTCCTTAAATATAGTATACAGCAAGGGACTGCAATGGATTCTTCAGTCACAGTAGCTCTGATAAGGTATGTAGGCACACAGTTTGTGGTAATTGGGATGGGGCTGTGGCTGAGCCTCATCTCCAATGGGCACAGCTGTGAGCAGCAGGTGAGCAGCAGTGACAGCAATGAGCCATGGAGTGCCCAGGGGCACTGACCAACCACCAAAGGGAGCAGAGGGCACACAGGTGCAATGCATCAGCATGGGGGTTATAAAAGATTGGGCTAAATAACGAGAAGGGCAGATACTGGCAGCCTTCTGAAGTGGTGAGGTGTTACTCTGCATGGCTTGAAGCCGTCTGGTTGATAGCCTGTGGTGATACTCTGTGTGTCGTGCCTGTCTCAAGTATGATGTATGCTGCAACAAAGGTACACCCTTGATTTGTGAGTGAAGGTGTTGTAACAAATAACATCATTTGAGGGTCTTAATTTTGGTGATGTGTAGTCGATAGGATGCACAATGGTCTTTTTATTTCTATGTACTTTAAGATCTAGCACTTTCCCCCAAGAATTAATTCAGTGTCAGGGCTAACACTGCAGTTACTGTGTGTTGCCAGAGGATGAGAAGAGCTGCTGTGGCTCCTTGCCCTCAGTTTCCGAGGTTTTCTGTAGGTTGTGTAAAGCAGAAAATCTTTAGCCTGACTGTATTAATTTGGTTGTGGCTGAGAGCAGGGAAGAGTTAGGTGGGATCCGGTAGTCACAGTAAAACCTTTGCTGGAAGAGCCAGGTCTTGGAGAACGATGCTTAAAAGGTCTCATGTCTTGGTGAGGAGGAAGCTGGAAGCAGAAGTTCTTCTCTACTCGAATGATAACTTGCTGGTACAGAGTTTCCATGCCAAAGTCAGTTTTTCAGAACAGTGCGCTGTACAGACTTACTGCCATGTGTCATACTGAACACCATATCTCCTGAGGTACAAGGGAAATTGAAGGATTAACTGGTGATGGGACTTCTTCTCCTCTCTAATTAAATAAATTACTTTTATTCTGGAATGGAATTCTGACTGTACCTCAGCAATTCTGGTGATTGACCTATCTACACCTGGTTTGGACAATTGAATTTAAGCACATTTTTGTGAAGTTAAATTTTAAGAAGTCTCCACATTCCTCTGAAATTTGGCTCAGCTGTGGCTTGCTTTTCCCTTTTGGAAGAGGGAAAAAGGCGTAAAGATTTGAATGTTATGAGGAATGTATGGTTTGGGAAATAAAGGGTGTAATCTTTGCTCTAAAAAATCCCCAACTACTTGAAATCACTGAAATGAGAGGAGGAAAAAAAAAAAGAAACGGAATGTTGGGAAGAGTCCAAATCCACAAACTCCACAGACGGTCCACATCAGCAAATGCCTTTTGTTTTTGATGATGTTCTCAATTATATATTGGGGTAGACACAGCAGATTTTCCACATAAATGCAGATGATGGCTGCATGATAAAAAGTAAATGTGTAAGTAGTGAAGTTGTTGAGAGAGGGTGATAAAGGTCTAATGCCAGGTAACCAAAGAGAAATATTTTGAATGTGTACGTAATTGATGCCTCTCACCTCTTAGTCCTATATTTGTCCTATAGGTACAAGTAAGAAGCTACTGAAATGCTCACAGATATTTCATAGAGGTTGTGATCCACCAGGACTGGTGTGTGTGTAAATTACAGAAATACAAGTGGTGTTTACCTAACAGGATTTTTCACATGCTTGAGCTTACTGAGGTGCTGTAATGCTAAAAGCAGGCACTCTGTTTTCACTCACACGGGTGATGAGGTGAACAGCACCAGGCAGAAACCAGCTATGTGTGTGCCCCCTGAAATTCAGTGTAAGGACAAGTCTCAGGTACAAGTCACAGTCTCAAGCGTGCAGTTGTAGGAGTGCATTTGCACATCTGTATGTTAATTGGCAAAGAAATAGGAAAACACATTCTCTATTTTGACAGATATTAGATCATTCATGCTATAAAGTTCTGGTCTGTTAGACAAAATTATTTGCAAAATGGGATCTCCTTCACCAGTGTTTTGTCGCTAAGGAAAACTGTTACATTAACATCAAAGATCCAATCAATCCCATTTTATTTATAATACGTTTAATTTTGGCTTGTAGCTAGCTATATTCTGCAAATAGTATTTATGATTAAAATGTTAACTGATAAAAGTTATTGTATAAAATTTGATTGTAAGAGTGTATTGGAGTTTGAGGTTTCTTATTTTGTGGGGTAGAAAAAGATTTGGTGTCTTTTGAGTTCTTCAGTGAGAATATACAAGAAGTTTCTGGTAAAATAATTTAGAAATGAGTAATAGAGTTACTTTATCATTTTGGTAATTACTAAACATATAGAAATTGTATCACTCAGAATTAAAATAAGGAAAGGGTTGTCTGGGGACTTGAGAACTCATCCAGCTCCTCTCTTATCTGGAGGCTGGATCAACTATACCTACATACTTCCTGACACATGTTTATCTGGATCTTTCTTGAAGATTTGTGGTAATGGAAATTCCATGTTGTTTGTAGCCAGGCAGTCCATTCTGATGCCTCTCATACCAGAAGTGCTTTTTTCCATCTCTCTTACCTCAGTGTGCCTTACTGCAGTTCTGTAAATGAGAAGAGAGGCTTTTATTTGTAGCAGCCACTTCCATTTATTTATTTAAAAAGTTATTATTATCCCTCCAAATTTTCTGTAAGTTAAACATGATTCATTCGTCACTTAACATTTATCCCAGGATTATACCGAATTCTAGAATCTGTAGTGTAGGGGATATAACTGCACTTACTGTGAGACTGATTTGGAGTACTTTAATTACAGCTCTTAATTATACCTGCTTATTCCAGCAGATAGCTGTAATGCCACCAATGATTGTCATGCCAGAATGGGAAGAACAGAAACTGGAGAATATCAAAAGCTTTTTGTGGTTGTGATTGCAGAATTTTGTTAACATGGCATTTCTGTACTACTCTTGATATTGTATTGCTGTTACAAATTTTTTGTATAATATTGAAACAAAGCAGAGACGATAAAGCCAAACTGATATTAATTGTATCAATTGTATTAATTTGGGCAATTTTGTTGTAGAAACAATGAGATATGGGATTTTTTTTGTTTAAATGTAAAATTATAAGCAATGTGTTAGGAGGCTGAAGGGGATTCAATTAAAATATTGATGCAAATATTAATTTGTAGTGAATTGTGAGCACTAGGCAGACTTTTCTAGCTCTTACTAGTCTTAATTTCATTACTTTTAGTAGTGCTGCAATTCCAAAAGCTGGAAAATTTATTTGTTCCTTTTTTAAAATGCAGAGGAAGCTGCAGCTTGAAGTTAGATGTTCTGAATTATTTTGAATGCTTCAAATTTGCATTTGTGTTTTGCTGCTTGATTGGTTTTGTTTTCTTTTTGTTTTCATCTGGGAATAAAAGGAAAATGATCTTAAAGTAAATATATGTTATTGAAATGAGGGATCACAAGTAGAGTATAAGATGGAAGCAGAAAGATCTCCAACAATGCTGTCTTGCAGAGTATCCCAGGAAGGGTTTTAACAACAAAGACTTAATCAACTTGAAATTCAGTTATATAGAAAAAACAAACCAAACCAAAAGAGTGGCAGAAAGCCCCCTCAAGCTTGTTCCAAATGGGCAATGTGTGTGCAAACACATTTTTTTTTTCCTGCCAAATGCAGGGCTTGGGATAGATATGATTGGAACAAAGGAGAGGGGAGAAGGGTGAAGGGTGCCCTGAAGGATGAACTGAGTGGGACCTCCAGCCTGAGTGCACCACGACTGCCAAATACAGCTCAGACATCACTGCAGCACCAGCTGGGTGTAGGCTACACATTAATACCTCTGATCACTTGTTAGGTTCTCTGCAAATCACTCAGTGTTTAAAGCAGTCTTTTTCCAGATGTGAGGTGGATTTCTGTTAATTTAGCTTTAAGAGCAATACAGCCACAAGGAACTTCCTCATGTTCTGCTACCTTTGAGGTCAGCCTGTTGGAGTGGGCTGATAGACAATTCAGAATTATGCATCAGTAAGGGCCAATGTCTTATTACCCATCATCTCTGTGCCCTTAAGCACAGTTTTCTTTAAAAGAAAACTTTTTTCTTCTTTTTTTTTCCCCTTCTGCTTTATTTCCCTTAAAAGCATACGCCAATAGCAAACAGAAAACATCACTTTAACTTCTGGTTTATGCAAGCTTTTGAAAACCTCATGAGCTTCACAGCTGTGGTATTCAGCTGCCTTTTATCTAATTCACTGTCATTTTGTGGCATCTCAGTGACCACCACTGTTTGCAAACATTGTTCTCTTCTGTGGGGGTGGCAGATTTTTCACATGGAGACCTGGACACAAGTCATTTTCACACCAACAGGAGCTTGGGGATCATTAGTTTGGGGTGGGAGTGGGGCTGAGCATCAGCTCTGTGTGGATGTCGGATGTTGTGGATCACAGGGAAAGGAAGCCCATTGATCTGAACACGGTTAAGTGCCTGCTTGGACGTGTTCTTGAGATGCAGGAAGCCTATTGATCTCTGAACTCAATAGGTCAGCAATCCATTATTGTAGGTCACAGGGACAGCCTTCCTTTGAGATTTCTGATGCTTTTACCCAGTGCACTGGAATGTTTTTCATAGAATTTTTAAATGATGATTCCAAAGAATCATCTCTTTTCCATCTTTCCCGTTTGTGGCCATTGTTTGCTATTTATGTTGGCAGGTACATATATAGAGAGAGAGATAGATATAGGTGATATAGATATGAATGGATGTAGTAACCCACATTACAATTTCATGTCCGGTAGGGTGAAGTTTGTTGCAAAAATTTATCAAAAATTTGCTAAATTAATAATTTCTTTTGAAAACTATTAAAAGTGGAATTTATCTGACCAAATGTGTTCAGCTATAATAGATCCTTGAAGTGTTTTCATATTCCCGCAGAATGTGAAATGAACTTCTTGTGAACTAAATACATGCATCCTCAATAGAGATTTTAGGATTGGTTTGCTTTGGGGTGTCTGGGTGGAAATAGAATGTTCTCTAGACCTTGCCATATTTTATTTCTTGCACAGAAGTGTATTTTTAAAATTATTATATGTATGCATTTTAATTTGTAAATATATATTTTTATATATAGAAAAAATTCTGATGCAAGTGTGTAGTTAAGCTTAGACCTGAATAGCACAAATAAATATGATCCTGTAGATAAATACAAGGGTAAAAGAACATGTTGACCCAAACACCAGCAGAGCTGCTGCCTAGTTTCTGCGTTTTAAATGTATAAGCTAAATAAATAAGCTAACGTGATTGTGAAATGAGTTTAAATTGAGTTACATGGAAAAAATAATTTCTTCTTTGAAAACAAGAACATTGCTAGCAGAAATCCAAGTTGCCATTATTAAATTAATGCAATTTTAGTGGATAATTAAATTAGAAAATTACTGTTTTGGCATTTTATCAAGCTATAGTTTTAGGTGTTATTATCCTAAATATATGAATAACAATCAGATACTTAAATGAAGAATATGCCAATAAATTAAGAGGCTTTCACAAGTAGAATATTTTATGGTGACTAATTAAGAAAAAAACCCCATAGAATACATTTAGGAAAATATAACCATGGAAGTTAAACCAACAACAAAACCCCTTGGAGTTTAATGAATATAGAATTTACTGGTGCCATCTACTGTTGGCAAAATAGAGATGACAGAAAGATATTTAAGGAGTGGTGAAAATGAGCATAAGAAAAGAGGTCAAATAATTCCACTCAATATCAAACTGAAGGAAAACATGATAGAAAGGTCAGATTAGTTTTTCATGTTTCATAGCTCATACCAAGTGAAAAAAAAATAGAAGAGATATACTTGAAAATGTAATTGAAAATGTCAGACTTTTTTAATCCCTCAAACTTCATGATTGTTCACCAAGGAAAGCCATTGGATATGTGCAATTCAAATATTGTGGGATTGGAGTTTGTCTTGATAGCTTTATCCTGTTTTTCTTTAACTTTTAAATCTAGTGGGGTCAGTTCTTCAGCTTGTACAAACAGGTGGTGTTTAATTAATGTTAGTGTTGAAATGCCATATTAAAATGTGACTGTAAGGAATGCTCTTCCCCCTCCTCCCTTCCCCTTTTCAGGAAAAAATTTCCTTCTTTGGTTTCTAAGGAAGTAGATAAACGTTGGAGTAGTTTGAAAAGTTTCAGCAAAAATAGCACAGAGATCAAAAGGATAACTGCAATAGAAATAATTCAAATTTTTCATAATAAAAACAACAGTAAAGGACAAGTCTCTCAACATAAGCAAACACGTTAGGAATTTAAGAAATTCAACTGCTTGTGCTTTCCAAGTGAGCTTGAAGTAGTGACAGAGGCAAGCCCAAGTTGTCTGCTTGTGTGCAGAGAACTTTAAGGGCTCTCCTGCTGGAGATTTAATGTCTCTCATTATGGGCTGGGTTGGGTGTTTTTTCCACTTTTAAAATGAAACCCTGTTTTCATTGAAATCAACATCAAAGGTGTTGATTACTTTAGCCAAGGTAGAGTTTCACCCACAAGTGACCCTGAAATGGGAAACTTGTCCATCTCCCGGACAGAACCATACTCTGGATTGTTAGGTGTTTTGTTCCCTTCCAGTGTACCTTTGGAACATGTGAGATGACTCTTAATGTGACTAAGATTTCATTTAAACTTCAAGGTCAAGTAGGTGAGCACTCTGTCAGTAGCCAGATTGAAATATTAATCTAGAAGTCAAATATTTTTCCTTCATGTTGCTAGGGGCTTGCCTATAAAACTCAACAGGACTTTAAGCACCGCTGATGAAACAGAAATACCACACAAACACACAGGTAATTAATTGGATCTGTTTTAGGAAAAACCTTAGACTTCATTTTTTTTTTGAGGTGGAAAAAGAAAGTAAAACACCAAAATGTAAACTTGTGCTCTCATAGTTCTTAAATTCATGACTTAAATTCAGGACAGCTCCCCAGCAAAGCAAAATCCAAAGTGTGAGTTGTTGCTCAAGCTCCTTTGGAGAGCGTGGGTGAGAACGGAGCAGCTCTGGTTGCTCATCTGGAAAGCTGTGACAGGAGTGTTTCCTGGGCCTGAAGGAGGATTTGAAATGCTCCAAACTGACTCAAGGCACATGCAGTGAACATGGTTAGAAATGGTACAGATGAGCTATAGGATACCAGTGTCCTTCACTGGTTATGGAAAGTGAATGATAAAAACTCCCCACATAAAGGGATTCAAGCCAGTGTTTCAGACTCCAGAGCTGTGCAGTACCTTCTCAGGGTGAGGAGGATCATTCTCCTGGTTCTCCAGCTGTCTGCTGGAGATGGCTGTGGTACAGCCTAGGGAGTGAGGTCAGGGCATTTGGGTCAGGACAGAGACTGCTTATGCATTTCCATATCCCCAGACTGCTTATGCATTTCATGTTATGCAGCCATTTGGTTACCAGCACTGCCACTTCCCTGGACATGGAGTGACACTGGCCACTTCCAGCTGGTCTTGTGTTGTTTCATTACCCAGTGTCAAGGTGTTGGTTGGTGACTACCAAGCTCCTTCTGGCAGGCAGGCACAGCTTGATGTATGTGTAGATGTTGGTGCACTTGCAATAATACCATCACAGTCCTCTCACTTTTAATGTGCACAATGCTGAGTTGATCCTCTCCTGCCTGAAATGCCAGACAGAGGGGTTTGCCCACGTCCTTATGGTGGCATCAGACGCATCACTGGAGGAAAGGATGGAGGAGATTTAGGCAGAAGGGTTCCTGCCCATAGGGAGAGAAGGAAATTGGAGGCTTGAGAACACCTACAGACAAGGAAGTCAAAAATCTTTATACATAGAAAATAGTGAGATTCATGGTTCCTGTGATTCACCATGAATGGTTTTTGCAACTTTGCTTCATGTCATGCAGAAACTTCACACATGGAGTGAATCAAACTGGAAGGTAGGAAGAGAAGGGACTGTCTTCTCTTTGAAAAAGTTCAGTGCTGCTGTGAAGGACTGGATTATAGCAATGCCACTGAACTCCTATATTGTTTTAATCAATTTGTTTAAATGTGAGTTTTCACAGAAAATGGAAGTTGGGATTGCAGTTACAGGTATGCTGAGCACTCAGAATTGACAGAGAAGTTGAATGCTTTGGATATGTAAAGCCCAAATAGTATGAAGAGTTCTAGAAAATAAGAGATTGTATTCCTTGTTAACTGGGCACCAAATCACTAGATATGTGATTTTTTTTTTGCTGTCTTGAAGTTCAGCTGAAAATTTCAGTTAGTTTTCTCTTCCAAGAAGGAGTCTGATGAAAATGAATGTTTGAGATCATATCAAGGAATACTAGAAAAAATCCATTAGCAAATGAATTGCTTTGTTTGTAGTGCATGTTTGAATGGGTCATGGTAAACTAAAGTATTTGGTCACATAGTGAACACTGAGAAAAAAGGCAAATTTTAAGTATCTGTTCATTGAATGAACTTTGCCATTCATCTTTTACATTAAAATGGGCAAAGGTCTTGCAGAAGAGTTTGGATAAGGTCATGCAAAAAAGAATTAGATCATATTGCAGACACGTGGAAGGCTATCCCTTAAGTATGGCTTTCTGTAAGTTTTTTAGGTGTTTGTTCAGATATAGCTGAAGTTGCTGTAAGCAACTGTGGCTTTTTAATATATCTTGACCTTCTGCTTTTAGAGCTCCTACCCATTTAGTTTGTGTATGTTCTATGTTGCAACTCCTTTGCAAACACTCTTTGTTCTCTGTTAAACTGCTGATTCCAGAGTGAATCAATGCATATTAATATATATGGATGCAAATTGCATCTTAAAACGACTCAGACAAACCTAGGGAAAAAAATTAAAAATCTTAGACTAAATATGTTTTCCTTGCCCAGATAATTGATGATCAGCTATATTTTAAGTCTGTGCCAGAAGTACAAATTGCCACACAGATGTCTCTCTACTGTGAAATTGCTCAGCCCATCCAAGGTCTCCACTACTTAAAATATTGAGTATTAAATATATTTTCACCTGTGTATAAAATCTGAATAACAGCATTGTATCACCTTGCTGCTTTTCAGGGTTTTTCCACAGCTTGATTAACACCCATCTAGGACTTTGGTAATGCAGATAAAATAACTGGATTAATCTTTTTTGCTGTGCATGCTTTAGTTTTAGTATATGTTGCAAGAAAAGCTTTCCTGTGCTGTATGTGTATAGTTTTTGTTTGAATGTTGCTAGCATTAGCTATTGTTCAGTTTTTGTTAGTGTTAGATGAATGCTGCAGCACTGCTGTAAAGCTGTGGTGGTGCAAAGGCACAGCACTGATCTGTGTGTATGGGTAGGGACTGGCTTCCTTTTTGGTTGCTTTTTTGGTGTGTTTGTGTTTATTTGTGTTTTGGGAGGTTTTATTTGATTAATATTTTTTTTCAGGTTCTGGAGTGGGTTTTGTTTTATTTTGGTTTTGTGTGTTAATGCTTTAGGATTAGTCAATGTATTGTCTGCTGCAGAAGTACTTGTTTGTCCTTGGGGAGATGAGAGGTATTTTCAGCAGTGCATTGTACAGACTGAATAAGTGATTTGTACCAGTACCTTCCCTTTGAAGTAGATGGCTCCCTGCCTTGATGGAAGTGAAGAGTGTTTTCTAGCAAATGAGTCAATGATTTGATAGCATCTCTAAACCTGGATGGGTCAGGGGGAGAAGTCTGTGTGAAGGTTAAAACTTGGCATAAACCCAGGTTAAACTCTTCAGCAGATTAAATGCCCTTAAATGAGCAGGGTGACTGCAGGTGCACTGCTCTAAAAGCACTGCTGTGTCCCTAGGCAAAGTTCAGGTTTACCCTTTTCTAAAAAACATTTTGAATTGTTTAGTTATTTAGTATTTAATAACTTCTTGTTGGTAATGAAAAGTCTCAGATGTAATATTTTACCAGATTTTCCTTTCAAGATGTTTCTATACAAACTTCATAGTGATGTGTGAGCCAGAAGGGTAGAACTGGAAACTTAAGTCATTTTTACCCTAATTACGTCAAAGGTACTTTGCCAACAGGTATGCTAACCAAGCACATCACCGTAATGTATGGGTTTGCATCAGTTTGGGAATCTAAATTATAGCTTTATTAAATGATAACACTGTTAGAAATCTACTCTAGATCCAGCTCATCTAAATATCAATAATGTAAATTTACATCCCTTCTCTTCCTGTCCAATGAAGGTTCCTTAGCTGTTCTGGTGACTGTATCTGGCTACATATTTAAATAGAAATAATTCTTCTCGAGTGTGAGAAACTCTAGAAACTGTCAATTTTAAATTATTATCGTAGATATGCATATTTAAAACTCTGGAATTGAGATAGCAGCAGCCAAAGTCAGTGCAAGTGTTTTTTTTTTAATGTAGCTTTCTCAAATGATTTCTATTCTGGTCTAACTTGAGTGAAACAATTTAAAATCAAAATATCTAGGTTTCATTTTAGTGTATTCAATATGGTTTTTTAAGGTTTTGTATTTGAGTTTTAGATCCCATCAGAAGATAAACTTGACGACATTTCTGGCCTTCTGGTTTAGGGAGTCTTTTGTTGCAGAATGTTTCCTTGCTTTTTGCTAAGCAATCTCAATCAATAGAAATTTGTTCTGGTGGGGTGGTGGAGTAAAAGATCAATTTCAGCTTTACAGTATGATGTTATTGTTTTTAGTTCAAAGCAGTGATTTTAGATAATGTGGTACCCAGACCCCTGTGAACAAACTGTTCTTGCAGTGGTCACTTTCCGGTGACTTGGCTGTCAGTGTATTTTCCAGCAGCAAGGTGACACTGCCATGAGGAGATTTGTCAGATTTGGCAATAATTAACATCACTGGAGGCTTAGCAGAAAGCTCAAGGTCGAACTGTTTTCTTGCACAATTTCTTTTTTACTCTTCTAGGGACGTGATCCTTGCACAGAGGGGTTGAGGCATTCC